>NW_011485924.1:0-8852 GCF_000754665.1 Bison bison bison | reverse complement strand
ACTCTGTGCGACCATATAGACGGCAGCCCACCAGGCTCCCCCGTCCCTGGGATTCTCCAGGCAAGAACACTGGAGTGGGTTGCATTTCCTTCTCCAATGCATGAAAGTGAAAAGTGAAAGTGAAGTTGCTCAGTCATGTCTGACTCTTAGCGACCCCATGGACTGCAGCCTTCCAGGCTCCTCCATCCATGGGATTTTCCAGGCAAGAGTACTTGAGTGGGGTGCCACACTATTTACCACAGCTAAGACATGGAAGCAATCTAATTCCCCCCAACATAGATAAAGAAGATATGGTACCTGTATACAATAGAATGTTACTCATCCATAAAAAATAATGAAACAATGCCATATGGAGCAACATGGATAGACCAATAAATTATTTTTTTTAATAGATAAACTGGTGGTGGTTTAGTTGCTAAGTCATGTCCAACTCTTGAGACCCCATGGACTGTAGCCTTCCAGGCTTCTCTGTCCATGGGATTTCCCAGGCAAGAATACTGGAATGGGTTGCCATTTCTTTCTCCAGAGATTAAGCCAGACAGAGACAAATAGTATACCATATGACTTACATGTGGAATCTAAAAAATAAGACAAATGAACCTTTAGACAAAACAGGAGAGTCACAGACATAGAAAACAAACTTATGGTTACCTAAGGGGAAAGAGAAGGGAGGGATAAGTTAGGACTATGGAATTAACAGATACACACTACTACATATAAAATAGATAAGCAACAAGGATTTACTATATAACACAGGGAACAATATTCAGTATCTTGTAATAACCTATAATGGAAAATACTCTGAAAAAAATAAATCTGAATTACTTTGTTGTCTACCTAAACTTAACACAGCATTGTAAATCAACCATACTTCAGTTTAATAAAAAGTTGCCTTTCAAAACATCCAAGGCAGAGGAGTCCTTAAAAGTAAAACAAAACAAAACAAACTCATCACAAGTGTGCAAATGTTGGTTTCTCACTATCATTGATGACATTCCAGACTGTAACTTACTTGTGCATTCCAGATATGGACTAGGAAACAGTGGCTCAGAAACAGTGACAGGTAGCTCCAAATGACCTTCAGAAGTGCTCAGAGCTTGCCCTCTCTCTGAATCTCGGAGGTCTGGCCTCCGCCCCAAAGTGCTTGCACATGGGCCTGCCCTATGCCTCTGCACCTTATTTCTTCCAATTATAGTTTCTAAAACTAGCTTTAATTTTATTGATGGCATGTTTTCAGATGTGTTTTTAAATTAATCAGTGCAACTAATAAAAGACAATAGGATCCCTGAAGCTGCGGGCAAATACATCCCATTACCAAATATTCTATTTTAATGCTCACACATCTAAAAAAGTGTAAGTGGACTACACCATGCCTGTTTCTTGTGTATCTCAGGCAAGTCAAACTCTCTGAACTTCAGTGTCTTTAATTCAACAATGAAAGCATGAATGGCCTTGTCTGCCCATGGAAATCACATTGTGATTCTGTTTTGTGAATAAATTCATCTGTGCCTTATTTTAGATTTCACATATAAGTTATATTGTATTTGTCTTTCTCTTTTTGACTTACTTCACAAGTAAGATAATCTCTATTTGCATCCATGTTGCTGCAAATGGCATTATTTCATTCCTTTTTATGGCTGAGTAATATTCCACTGTATATATGTACCACTTCTTTTTTATCCATTCATCTGTTGATGAACATTTAGGTTGTTTCCATGTCTTGGCTATTGTGAATAGCACTGCTATGGACATACAAATACCGTATGATATCTCTTATATGTAGAATTTAAAAGATGACACAAAGGAACTTATCTACTGAACAGAAACAGAATTACAGGTATAGAAAACAGACCAGTGTTTTGCCAAGTTGGAGGGGGTTGGGAGAGGGATGGACTGGGAGGTTGGGTTTAGCAGATGTTTTATATATTGGATGGATAAACACCAAGGACCTACTCTATAGCCCAAGGAACTATATTCAGTATCCTAGGATAAACCATAATGAAGGCTGAGTGCCAAAGAATTAATGATTTCTAATTGTGGACAGGGAGGCCTGGCGTGCTGCAATTCATGGGGTTGCAAAGAGTCAGACACGACTGAGTGACTGAACTGAATTGTGGTGCTGGAGAAGACCCTTGAGAGTCCCTTGGACAGCAAGGAGATCAAACCAGTCAATCCTAAAGGAAATCAACCCTGAATATTTATTGGGAGAACTGATGCTGAAGCTGAAGCTCCAATACTTTGGCCACCTCCAAAGAGCCAACCCATTGGAAAAGACCCTGATGCTAGGAAAGACTGAGGGCAGGAGGAGAAGGGGACAGTAGAGGATGAGATGGTTGGATGACATTACTGACTCAATGAATGTGAGTTTGAGCAAACTCCAGGAGATGGTGAAGGAAGAGGAAGCCTGGTGTGCTATAGTCCATGGCATCACAAAGAGTCAAACACAACTCAGTGGCTGAACAACAACAACAATGATAAACCGTAATGGAAAATATAAACAAAGAATGCATATATATATATATATATATAATTGAATCACTTTGCCATACTGCAGTAATTAACACAAAATTGTAAATCAACTATACTTCACTAAAAAAATAAAAGATATTGGTGACTGGGTCTCACTTGCAGAGACTCTGATTTAATTGATCTGGGCTGGGCTTGGGCAGGGAGATGGTTCAAAAGCTCCCTGAGGGAATTAGACTGAGCAGTCGGGAACCAGAGGTCTAGATCAGAGGTTCTCAAATTCAAATAGGCATCAGAATCCCTTTGAGGGATTGTTATTAATAAAGCACAATTACCCAGCCCCACCTCAGAGTTTCAGCAAGTCTGAGGTGGGGCCTGGAAATTTGCATTTCTGACTAGTTGCCATGTGCTGCTGATGCTGCTGGTTTGGGAACCACTTCTCTAGGTCAAGGGCTTCCCTCATAGCTCAGTTGGTAAAGAATCCGCCTGCAATGCAGGAGACCCGATTTGATTCCTGGGGTAGGAAGATCCACTGGAGAAGGGATAGGCTAACCATTCCAGTATTCTTGGGCTTCCCTTGTGGCTCAGCTGGTAAGGAATCTACCTGCAATACAGGAGACCTGGGTTCGATCCCCGGGTTGGGAAGATGCTCTGATGAAGGGAAAGGCTTCCCACTCCATTATTCTGGCCTGGAGAATTCCATGGACTAGTCCGTGGAAAGAGTGGGACACAACTGAGTGACTTTCACTTTCTCTAGGTCAGCATCCTCTCCAAACTCCTGCCCTCAGGCCACAGTCTACCTATTCTTGTATGGTCCAATGGTTGAGGATGGCTTTCTACATTTTCAAATGGTTGAAAAGAAAATAAAAAGAATTCTATTTCCTGTCAGGTGAAAAGTATAGGAAACCCATATTCAGTGTCCATAAATAAAGTTTTCCTGGAAGGCAGCCACAGATCATTAAACCAAGCTCAGGCCTTTCATAATTGTCTTGCTGCTTACGAAACCAGCCCTGAATGACACTGGCTATTGCAGGCTCCAGGCTTGATGTGTTTACCTTCTGAAGCAGATCAAAATAGGCCACCACCAAATATACCACTTTACTATCAGAATTATTTTGAGTTAAAGACAATTGAGAACCAACAGATGTAGGCAGAGTTCTCTGCCCCCGTCTTATCTGTCTAACAGCAGGGCATAAAGTTCCCTTTGAGTAAGGTCTCTACCCTCTCTTCCAATCCTGATGCAGAGAAGAGCGATTCTTATCATGGAAAACAGGGTGTCAACACCAAGATGAGTTTGCATAAACAGACTGCAGTAAAACAGCCCTTATCTTCTATGAGTTCCTCTATATATATCTCTCAGCCACTTCCTTATATTTTATTGTTCCTTGAAGCCCATATCCTCTTTTCCTTGTGATAAGAGTACATAAGCCCTCAAGTCTGCTCGTCTTTGAGTTTTACTCCTTTGCTCTGAACTCCAGTGCACATAAATACTGTTAACACTGGGTGTGGTTTATCCTGTTAATCTGGCTTTTGCTAGTTTAATTCACAGGCCCCTAAGAGAATACAGGAAGTTTTTCCTTCCTGACCCTCCTTCCCCAAGGAGACAGGAGAAGGTGAAGTTAGCAGGCTCTCATTTCTACAGCACCCCTTTTCCTTATGTCACTTTGTCACCAGAGATGATCAAAAGGCCCATTGGCTTCTCCTCGCAACTGATGTCATACAACGTGACCCAGTAAAAGGCTACTTCATGAGAGAGAGCCTTTTGGAAACAGGATGGCTTAAGTCAGGTCACCTCACAACAGAAAGATTGTAGACTTTTACATGATCTTGTGTCCTCTCTACAAATACCCATGAAATGACCACCAAAGATCCAGATGTAGCCAAAACCTCAGGCAAATATCCACTGTGGATGCTCAATGAAGATCAGATCAGATCAGATCAGTTGCTCAGTCATGTCCAACTCTTTGCCACCCCATGAATCGCAGCATGCCAGGCCTCCCTATCCATCACCAACTCCCGGAGCTCACTGAGACTCACGTCCATCGAGTCAGTGATGCCATCCAGCCATCTCATCCTCTGTCGTGCCCTTCTCCTCCTGCCCCCAATCCTCCCAGTATCAGAGTCTTTTCCAATGATACTCAATGAAAGGTCTGTCTAAAAATGGTAGGCATGCTATGGCCAGGAAGAAGAGGAGCACTGCCATTTCTTCTTAAATATCTGAAACCTAAAATTATTTCATGGCATTTTAATTAAATAATCCCATAAGTAAGAATGCTTTGGTGATAAAGAAGACATGAAAACACGTTCTACTAGAAATAAGCACCTACTTTGTATAACTTTCTTAAAAGCCCCTTCTCCTGAATCATGCCCCTAATTAAATTTAGATCCAAATAATATCATCCACAGTTAACAGATATGGTTTTATTTCTCCCTGTTTCTCTGAAAAGATGTGTATCCTTTCAGGTAAGTATTCCCTTGACAAAGAGGTTGCTATGGATACATTTTTTTTTTCTAATTGAGTGCTGGTATTTTAAAGCCTGTGCAATTTAGTGAAGTCTACCTGGCCTTAGGGTTATACTAATTTAAGTGCCTGTCTTTAATGCTCACAATTTTATCTTAATACAGCTGCTCTGTGCCTTTGACATGTGGTGTTCAAGACGGATTGAAAGATGGCGTGGGAGTTCGTACAGGAAAAGCCAAGAAGACAAATATCACATGACCCACCTAACTGCCGCTGAATCAGTGGATGTTTCACTTGCCTGGAATTTGTCTGTTCTTGGCATGTTTAATAATGAATCATGCAATGCATCTGCAAGGCGCCCAAGGCCCAGGGCCACGTGATGGTTTTTGTGGCTAAGTCCCTCGTCTTTGTTCAGACAGGCCGCTAATGCAACCCACAAAGCTGACCTAATGCTACTTCACTGAGTCTCTTTTTCTTCCGCGGCTCAGCCTGAATGTAACATTTAGGAAGTCGACTGTCAGGCATGCAAATTGAGAGAAAAACATGCCACATTAAATCATAACGGTTTAATAAGGCTCTACTCGTGGGCAAAAAACTTTTGGTTCTCTCCTGAGTTGAGACAAGATGAAAAACATTTAGTGAAATTGGCCCCAGTTTACATATGGTGGCTGTCATTATTCTACCTGAAAATATAAGTAACGATGTATCCTTTGTTAGTCATGAATTTATTAAGTAAGGATCTCTACCATTATGATTACACAGAAGGGAAATAGCAAACATTTCTATGAATATTCAATGGCACCAAACATTCAGGAATGTCACCTGGTATTGCAAGAATTTCTTTTCAGAGCAAAAGAAATCTTGAAACTTTCATCTGTTACTAAAAATAGAAATTAATAAAATACGTATTCATTTTACTTCAGTGTAGTAAGTTCTTCTCTGTAATCTATAGAAAGTGAAGCACATACTTAAATGTGAGAAGACACATACTTAAATGACACCCTTTTCAATCAGACATAGAATTTTGTGCCCCCGCCCCCAAGAGAGTCTAGTATTAAAGAACTGTGGTGTTGAAATTGTCCAGATCATCTATGTACTGATGACTTTGCCTGCCTCAGAACTAATAATTTGGTATTTGTGCTGGCTGTAAAACCTTACATCTTTGTGTAGTAACGTATTCTCATGGGAGTATACTAATTAGGGTGACAGGTAAAGATGACATAAAACCGGTTGCTCTCCACGGGCTGATGGTTGTCTACCACAATTGGGCCTTTCCTCAAGAAGACTGAAAGCAATTTTACATGAAGAAACTAGTGTCATTCTTCAATTAACAACTGAAATCAGTGCTCAGTTGTCTGAGATTACAGACAACATACATTACAGGCACCAAAACCATTTTTAATCATCTTACTAAATGACAGATACACCAATGTTTAATTTTTGGTTTGTTCTGTTAGATAAAGAAAATGACTTACAGGAGAAAGACAAAGATTTAAAAAATAAAACAGATGGAACAGCATGAAAGCCACTATAAAATGCTGGTAAAAATGTAGAATAGAAACCACATGGAAGTAAGTATTGTGGAATAAAGTTTTTTTTAAAATCTACAGAAACCTACTTTGAAAAGATGGTAACGGGGGGAAATGATGAAAAATTAGCAAAAGTCAGTAGGAAAGCCTTGCCCAGTTCTCTTTTACTTGAAAAAGAACAAGATTTTCTGAATATATAAAAAAGAGTTTAAAAATAGAAAGATGAAACAGTAATGCAGAGTTTTTGTCTTCCTTAGTGTCTCTTCTTTACTGTCAGTAATCACCTACACCAACAGCTGACCACCAGGAAATTGTGCTGAGTGAGAACAATTCAGAACAATGGAAGCCAAACCTGTCTTTACAAGTCTCCCCATTGGGATTGGACCAAGACAGCAAGGAGGATAATGATCTCAGAGCAGCCTCTGGTGGCTAAATGTCGAAAGCTCCAGAAGTTAGAGGCTACCTTACTGGTATTCTTAAGATACTGTGCAAACAGAAGCTACTATCTAAACAACTTCAAGGATGACGTTGACCAGTTGTGTGCGAGCTCAACTGTGTCTGACTCTTTGTGACCCCATGGACTGTAGCCCACCAGGCTCCTCTGTCCATGGAGTTTTCTAGGCAAGAATACTGGAATGGGTTGCCATGCCCTCTTCCACAGTATCTTCCCGACCTGAGGATGGAACCCATGTCTCCTGCATGGGCAGGTGAATTCTTTACCATTGAGTCATCTGGGAAACCCACTGACTTGGTTGCAATTGAAATTAATTCATTAGTCTCAAAGACTCTCACAGATGATGGGGGATTTGATGCTGACAAGAAGTAGAGTTTTCCTTATGTCTGCTCATCAACTAAATTAGGAGCTTGGGATTAACATACACACACACCTATATATATAATACGTAATCAACAAGGATCTATGGTAAGTATAGCACAGGGAACTCTATTCAGTATTCTGCACTAACCTATATGGGTAAAGACTGAAAAAGAAGAATATATATAACTGAATCACTCTGCTGTACACCTGAAATTAACAACATTGTAAAACAGTTATACTCCAATAAAAATTTAAAAATAAATAAATAGCATTAAATTAAAAATAAATAAATAAAAATAAATAGCATTAAATACAAAATTATCTCCAACTTTCTTAGTATTTCAAATAAAAGATGAACCAGTGGTGACTGATGATGGAAATTTTAATTTTAAGCAGTGGGTGTTTTTAAGCCATCCAAATATTTTCAATTCTTCAAAAGCTCTGTGTCTGTAGGAGTGAGTGAGTGAGTGTGTGTGTGCAGATATCTGTCCATTAGGAGCATTTGGGTGCATTTCCTTGTCACAGCTATCCCAGCTGGAAAACATCTGTGTAGGACAGAGGCTCATAAATTCCATATGGTAGGTTCCCAGTGAGCTATGTAATCTGGGAGATTTCCAAAGGCCCCCTTTCAAAATCTTGACTCTTACAATGTCACCTGTGTCAACCATCGTGTTCCAAAGACTGCTGCCATCTGGAGCATCCTATTTCTGAGCACATCACATTGACACAACAGATTAGAAGGTTTTATTCAAAAAGAGATATTGTATGTTCTTAAAAAAGGTCTGAAGCTTTCAAACACAGCTAAGGTAAATATTCAAACACATATTTAAGATTGGTTCCAATAGGGGTCAGCTGGGCTTTCCTGATGGCTCACGTGGTAAAAAATCTGCCTGCAATTCAGGAGACGCAGGTTCAATCTCTGTGTTGGGAAGGTCCCCTGGAGAAGGGAATAGCTACCCACTCTAGTATTCTTGCCTAGAGAATCCCACAGACAGAGGAGCCTGGCGGGATACAGTCCACGGAGTGGCAAAAGAGTCTGATGCAAGTGAACAACTGAGTGAGTTACTTACTTTTAGCAATAAACCAGCAGTTTCCCAGGAGCTGCAATAGGCTTCCCAGATAGCGCTAGTGGTAAATAATCGACCTGCCAATGCAGTTGATGCAAGAGATGCAGGTGCACTTTCCGTCACTGGGTTGAGAAGATCCTCTAGAGAAGGAAAATGGCAAACCGTTCCAATATCTTTGCCTGAAAAATTCCATGGACAAGAGGAGCCTGGTAGGCTATAGTCCATGGGCTCTCAAAGAGTCGGACGTGACTGAGCACACACACAATAGCTTCCCAGGGGTGTTAGAAGCCATGGAATTCTCATATGACTATTGCAACATGATCAAAGGCTCATGGTAATTTCTGTGCATACTAGGGTTGAAATTCTAAAGCCCACTCATTGCTCAGTCCCAAAGAAATATCCTATTTCAATCAAAAATCACTAGTAGAATGACCTGGGCTTTCCAAAACCAGGTAAGATGGTTCTTTGGACACAAGTCCATGATTTTTTTAGTGTGCTGGCATTCCAAAGAA
>NW_011485923.1:20851-21861 GCF_000754665.1 Bison bison bison | reverse complement strand
ATGGACATCAGTTTGAGTAAACTCTGGGAGTTGGTGATGGACAGGGAGGCCTGGTGTGCTACAGTCCATAGGGTCACAAAGAGCTGGACACAACTGAGTGACTGAACTGAACTGAAGGTTTCTCAGCTTTGACATTATTGACAGTTAGGGGATGGATAACTGTTGTGTGGGATTTTCCTGTGCATTGTAACATGTTTAGCAGCATCTCTGGTTTCTACACATCAGATGCTTTTAGCAGCCTCCAAACTTCTGACTATCAAGACAGACACTGCAAAATCACCTTGGGGGTGAGGAGATGAAATCTCTCCTAATCAAGATCTGCTGCTCGGAAAGATCTTTCTGTGCATCTAAGAAACACATAGAAACATAATTCAGTTTTAGTGGAGTGGTGGAAGCCAGTCTGAGTGGGTTGAGGATGATGTAAGAAAGTGGATGGACCCTGAGAGTAGGAACTGGTCTTCCCAAGTCCAGTTGGTAAGTTAATTGACAAAATGAGACATAAGTATAAAAGTTACAAATGAGAATTAGCTAACATGATTAGATAAACAATAATTCAATATAACACAAAACAGTTGTAAGACTATATATGAAAGTATTAGAAGTGTGGTATATCTAGAACCACTTATAGGATTTCTGAGAAAGGGAATTTACTGTGAGCTGGTCTCTGGGGCAGAGTGTCATCCCTTGACCCTCCTGGGCATGGAGCTCAAATGTCTGTTAAGTGGCCTTTCCCTGTAGACAGCTCTCAGCTTCATTTCTCATGTTAGTCTCATCTCTTGGTAGGGATGTGGACCCATCTGTCTCAGACATAGATGGTTAGAGCTGAGTTGTAGGCAGTATGTCCACAGATAACCCCTGAGGGCTTCTCAGGCTACTCTGGTTCCTGTCCTTAAGAGTCATCTGTGGACATACTGCCTACAGCTCAGTTCCAGACCCACTCAGTCTCTATCTCTTAGTTCTAATTCCTGAAAGAGGGAATCTGAGGATCTGAGAAATCACTGAATAGGCCT
>NW_011485923.1:19274-20751 GCF_000754665.1 Bison bison bison | reverse complement strand
TTTGGGGGAATTTTGTCCCTATCTTTTACAGTAGTCTTGTTCTCACCCAATTTAATAACAATTTTAAAAAATCCCATGACTATCTTTTCTTTATAAACCAACTTAGTTTCTTTTTTTAAGCACCTTTTCCTCATCATTTATATAACATTTAATTAAATGATATCTTTGCAATCACAAGTACAATGGGCGTAAATAGATTTGGGGGGAAATTTAGGTAACTCTTTTTAAAGAAGTATTTATTCATTATGGTTGCACTGGATCTTCATTGCTGTGTGCTGGCTTTGTCTAGTTGCAGTGAGAGGGGGCTGCTCTCTAGTTGTGGTGCACAGGCTTCTCACTGTGGGGGCTTCTCATGTTGTGGAGCACAGGTTCTAGGCTCACAGGCTTCAGTGTTTGCAGCTCCCGGGCTGCAGAGCTCAGGCTCAGTAGTTGTGGTGCATGGGCTCAGTTGCCCTGCAGCATGTGGGCATGTGGTCTTCCCAGACCAGGGATAGTACCCGTGTCTCCTGCATTGGCAGGCAGATTCTTCACCACTGGATCATCAGGGAAGTCCACTACTGTTCCTTTTTGGGCAAAAAAATGTTAATATGTTGGTAATCAGAGCAGGAAAGAAATCTTTTTGTCCTCCATGTCTCAGATGTACTGCCTTATTTAATGAGTACCTACTTTGGGGTAGGCCATCCAAAGATAGAAAGAGACATTCTTTCAAAGATGTAATTTAAAGTATGGAAGTCAATTTTTTTTAGCATATTCACAGGGTCCTGTAACCATGAACACAATCTAATTTTAGAACACTTTCATCATCCCCCAAAAGAAACCCTGTACTTATTAGCAGTCACTCTCCATTCCCTCAGCATACCCCCAGCACCAGGCAACCATGAATCTACTTTCTGTCCTATGGATTTACCTATTCTAGACATTACAGATAAATGAAATCATACAATATATGTGTTTTTTTGTGTCTGGCTTCTTTCACTTAGCATATGTTTTCAAGATTTAGTCATGTTGTAGTGTATATTGGTGCTCCATTCTTTTTATGGCCAAATAATATTCCATTGTATGAATATACAACCATTTGTTTCTCCATTCACCATCTAAGGACATATGGGTGTTTTCACATCTTGGTTAAAGTGATTAATGCTGCTATGACATTCATGTACATGTTTTTTATGTTTTTTTGTGGACATATATTTTCAATTCTCTCAGGAGTGGAATTGGTAATTTAAGTGGTAACTTGACGTTTAACTTTTTGAGGAACTTTCAAACTTTGTTTTCCAAAGAGGCTGCACAATTTTACATTCCCACCATCAATGCATGAGTGTTCCAATTTCTCCGCGTACTCATCAATTCTTGTTATTTTCCATTGAAAAAAATTATACCCTTTCTAGTGTGTGTGAAGTGGCATCTCCTTGGGGATTTGATTTGCATTTCCCTAATGGCTAATGATGTTGAGCATTTTTTAACACGTTCATTGGCC
>NW_011485923.1:16913-17307 GCF_000754665.1 Bison bison bison | reverse complement strand
TAATATGCTGTCTAGGTTGGTCATAACTTTCCTTCCAAGGAGTAAGCGTCTTTTAATCTCATGGCTGCAGTCACCATCTGCAATGATTTCGGAGCCCCCCAAAATAAAGTCTGTCACTGTTTCCACTGTTTCCCCATCTATTTCCCATGAAGTGATGGGACCAGATGCTATGATCTTCATTTTCTGAATGTTGAGCTTTAAGCCAACTTTTTCACTCTCCTCTTTCACTTTCATCACGAGACTCTTTAGTTCTTCACTTTCTGCCATAAGGGTGGTGTCATCTGCATATCTGAGGTTATTAATATTTCTCCTGGCAATCTTGATTCCAGCTTGTGTTTCCTCCAGCCCAGCGTTTCTCATGATGTACTCTGCGTATAAGTTAAATAAGCAGGGT
>NW_011485923.1:15752-16813 GCF_000754665.1 Bison bison bison | reverse complement strand
AAGTGAAAAGTGAAAGTGAAGTCGCTCAGTCGTGTCTGACCCTCAGTGACCCCATGGACTGCAGCCTACCAGGCTCCTCCGTTCATGGGATTTTCCAGGCAGGAGTACCGGAGTGGGGTGCCATTGCCTTCTCCGCAGTTTGTCTCTAGACATTGTTAAATATCCCTTGTGGGACAAAACCACCCTTGACTGAAAACTGAGTTAACTACATAACGTTCTTTCTCACTCCTCATTCCCTGGATCTCTCCAGAGTTTGCTTGCTGTTTTAAACCCTTGGAAACAAACATACC
Organism: Bison bison bison; assembly: GCF_000754665.1. Taxonomy (NCBI): domain Eukaryota; kingdom Metazoa; phylum Chordata; class Mammalia; order Artiodactyla; family Bovidae; genus Bison; species Bison bison. The sequence continues at coordinate 16,523 of NW_011485923.1, read as the reverse complement.
AGGCTGTCTACATTTTCCAGGGAATAATGTGAAAAGAAATTGACTGAGTCAATATTACTCATCTAGGTGACATGAAGGGCTCCTTGCATTTCTATATTGAAAAGTAGCAGACAAAAAAAAAAAAACAAACAAAGGAAGGAGGTCTAAAAAAGATATTTATTTAAGGCACTCAGCTAAACACTTTACTTATATTTTTTCTCTACAAAGCCTTCAGGGATATAATTAGCTTTACTTTATTGGTAAGGAAACTGAGGCTGAAAGATGTTAGGTCATTTGCTGAAGAACACATAGTTTGTAATTTAGCAGTGAATCTAGAAGTCTGATGGCAAACTTTGTGCATTTATATACATTGCCTTAGTATAGGCACTTAAAGTGCTAGACAACTAATAAACAGTGACCAAATTTTAACTTTTCAAAAAACACTTTATTATGGAAAATTTCAAATATATGCAAAATTAGACAAAGCAGTCCCTTCCCATTTGTCCTGTTCGTGTACTTCTCATCCAGCTTCAAGAATGATCAAATGAGAACCTACTGTATAACAATGGTGGTATTATTTGTGCTAGGGACTGCCATGGTTTAATGCTAATAGTTTTTAGTTCTTTTTAGTTTAGTTTAGCTAATTCTTTTTAGTTCTTATGTTTAAATGGTGTGGTGAGGTTAAGCCTATTTTGCAGAAATAAAGGATTATTTTTCTTTGAAAGTGTTTATCCCATGCTTGCTTACTTGCTTACTCAAGAGAATTTCTTCTTACAGCAACGATGGGCTTCT
>NW_011485923.1:15335-15652 GCF_000754665.1 Bison bison bison | reverse complement strand
ATGGTTCTCTCAAGCACCATTAGTGAGTCATTCGATATAACCTCTCCTCTGGCTTAGGGTTAGGGTTAGGGTTTAAATTAAGATTAATTAAGATTAGGTTTAAAATGATTGCTTTTAGACATAAGGAAGGTTTGTACATAGCCAGCTTCTTGGGACACATACACTAATAGGGCTTATTTCTTTCAATGCAAACAAAATACAGAGTCTTGGAAAAAAGAAGGCCTAAACAGTTTGGGAGTCAAAATCCGTGTCTTAGTTAAGTCTCTCATCATATCTGTTTCACCATAGTGGTTCTCAACTTTTTTTTTTTTTGGTTT
>NW_011485923.1:14484-15235 GCF_000754665.1 Bison bison bison | reverse complement strand
TGGGGGGGGAGGGTCCACTTCTGCTTGTATGATGGAGGAAGAGCCCATCTGATGCCACTTTTTTGAAGATTTATTAGAAGACATGAAGACATCAACTTGAAGGAGCGTTTCAAGATGACATCCTCCACTGGCACCTACTGAATGACTCCAAAAGGAGATTTATAGGGGCCTAATAAAAGGTTTTATCTAGCTAGATTGTACCATTTAATGTCAAACTAAATGAAAAGCTTTCAACCAGAAAGCTAGCCAAAGAGAGCGAACCAAGCAGAGCATGGGAAATGAGCTACAGAGGAAGCACGTGGTGAGGAGGGGCTTTGAAGTCCAGCAGACCTGAGTTTGAAACTCCACTCTGCCATTGTCTGGCTCCATGACTTTGGACAAACTACAAAACCCTTCTAATCATTGATTCTTTCCTGCAAACCTGGTATAGTGCTTATGCCTGATACAGAGTACAGTTTCATAAATTACTAAGTATTAAAATTACAGGCAATGTATTGTTCCAATATCTGGAAATGAGATACCAGGTCCAGCTCATGCTAAGGAAAGTGTGATAGGCAGAATGATGTACCCTCCCCCTCAGGATGGCCACATCCTAATTCCCAGAACCTGGGAAATGTGTCACTTTTCATGGCAAAAGGGATTTTACAGATGTAATTAGGTTAAAGTTCTTGTGAAGGGAATAAGCATCCTGCATCACCCACGTGGACCCAATGTCATCACAAGGGTCTTTTTAAAATATATATATATATAT
>NW_011485923.1:11571-12336 GCF_000754665.1 Bison bison bison | reverse complement strand
TATTCATTTTTTTTTCTGCTGTATTATCTGTTTCGGCCATATGTCTGGACCCAAGCCCCGTCAAGAAGGGACAAAAATTTACATAACATTCTCAAGTATGATGGTGGCTGCATTTGGAGTTTTGATTAAACTGCTCTACATGCATGATTATTACTTGTAAACAGATGATTAGATATTAATTAGACAATAAGTGATTGTAAAGCACTTGGAAAATAAAAGTGTTTATAAATACCACCAAGTAATAGCAACAATAATTCTTTACTGACTACACAGCTGCTAATGTCAATAAGAATGATTTATTCTAGCTAAGGGCAACTTTAATTTATGCACAAAAGCTGCTATCATATCTGTTTTGCTAGAGCAAAACAACATATATCATATTTACAACTGATTTTACATCAGCATTTAGATAAATACATCTCATTTTGATAAAAACAACTCTCTTTTAGGACCTTCTCAAACACAGGCATAACCATTATAGTCTGGTGTCCATGAGTGCTAAGAACTGGTGCTCCTTCCCGTTCATCTCTCTGACTTATGTCAAATATTTATTTCTTTAAAATATAAGATGATAGGTGACATTTTGTGAATGGCATTTTCATTCATGCAGTAGGTTTCTCATGTTGAGTCTGTGCAGTTGCTCCCTAGCACCTTAAAACTCTGCATAACAGACTCAATAAATTCTGGTCAAATAAATGAGGATAATTCTTTTCTGGTTATTCTAGAAGCTGGAAAAAGAAGAAAATCCATGTCAAGAATAAAATA
>NW_011485923.1:11062-11471 GCF_000754665.1 Bison bison bison | reverse complement strand
TGAATGACTACAAGTGAAGAGTGCTTCATGTTACATGGATTCAATAGAAAAGAGGTGGAGAGGTTATTTGGGGTGATGAGATATGCATGAGTTAGCTCAGCGACCTTGTTAACAAATCTAAGTAAGGCAGTGTAATCTGGTAGAAAAGAGAGTTGAACTTTGCTTCAGGAGGACCTGGACTCAAGTATACTTCTGCCACTTACTCTATGACCTTGCTCAAGTTACTTAACCTCTCTGAATCTGTTTGCTCATTTGAAATTTTTCAGTATTAAAACTTGTCAGTCCCAGATGATAGAATTCACTGTGTAAAAGAAACAAGTGAGGGGTGAAAGGCTTTACCCAAAACTTTTATCACCACAGTTTCCCTGGAGTGAGTGAAAAGGAGTAACTCCTGAGTTTCATTACTTAG
>NW_011485923.1:9142-10962 GCF_000754665.1 Bison bison bison | reverse complement strand
TACTTAGATGGTGAACTTTTTTTTTTTCTGGGCTACATCAGATTTTAGGTCCAAACTGTCAGCTACATGTAGAAAACTGGGGAACTGATTCAATATAGAGCCATGAAAGTCACAAAATTCCATAGATGGTCAGAGTGGTTTCCGGGAAACCTTAAGTTCTGTGAACTGGTTCTTTCCATGTCCTTTCCTTGTAGTCATATACCTTATCTGAAGTAAATGTGAGAAGATGAAGAAAATGAAGGGTAAAGGAAAAGAGGAAGAAATAGTGAACTCAGGAATGCTGGTAAGGGGGGGGGGAGGATTTGGAAGGAAGTTTTCACATATGGCCTTCTTTATAAATATTAAGATCACTATAGGGAATTCCCTGGTGGTCCAGTGGTTAGGACTTGGCGCTTTCACTGCTGAGGGCCTGGTTTTAATCCCTGGTCTAGGAAATAAGATCCTGAAAGCCTTGAGGCACATCACCCATCCCCACCCCCTCACCCTGAAAGGCAGTATAATGTATATAGGGATATACAAACTTTTAAAATTTTCAGTATGGTTGACTTAACATTTGTGTACAATGGATAGAAAATTTATAGGAGCATGACTGGATTAAAGATGGAGGAAAAGGGAAAGGTATTTTTAAAGAAGAGCAGGCTTAAATGTAATGCCTGGTTTTTAAAAAATAGGCATACGTTGTTAAGACTCATTTTTATCCACATGTGATGAGGATATGAAAGGTATTTGCCATAAGAAATACATCATGTTAGAACTTTATGATGGGACTCTGAAATGGTATTAGTTGTAGATCCCTTAGAAGCAGACCCTGAGAGGAGAATTCAAGTTCAAGTAGTTAAATGGGGAGGTGAATCTGGGCAACATCCACAGGAGTGTGGGCAAGGGAGCCAAGGAAAGGAAGACAACCAGTACAATTTGTGGCCTATGTTAAGCAGCTACCACCATGGGAAGTTGAACTTAATCCCCCTGGGGAACTCTGGCAGTCAGTGTAGAACAGTGTAGACTCAATTATCCCACTTGAGAACTGAGTGTGTGGGTGCGTGCTTAGTAGCTCAGTCCTGTCTGACTCTTTGCGACTCCATGGACTGTAGCCTGCCAGGCTCCTCTGTCCACGGGATTTCCCAGGCAAGAATATAGGAGTGGGTTGCCATTTCCTCCTCCAGGGGATCTTAGCAGTAGGGTGTTTATATACTGAATCCTCTCAGTCATTGGCTGAGAGCTCTTGGGGGTGTGGATGGTTCCTTTTCTGGCCCTTCAGCTTCGAAAGGTTACATTCGGGGAGGCTGAGGGCGGGGCTTTCGGCGGCCAGATAATTCCCTCAGGAGAGATGCAGGTGCTGGCTTCCCATTGACAAAGAAGGGAAGGCCTCAGGCATCAGGCAAAGCTCGGACAGTTTCTGGTCCGAACAGATTATTTTAGTTTTTCCCTGCAGATCTTTGGGAAGAGTATTTCCAGCAATGCGATGTTGAAGTGAAGAGCGCTTGCGGGAAGAATGATGTCATACTTAGGTCTCTTCCTAGCTGAAGTGAAGGTCCCTATGACGGTTTCCTCACCTGATCAGATGTTGAGGGGGTTACAAGTAGCCCACTCTAAGTACCTAGCATAGTGCTAAGAGCATAAGAGGCGCTTGATAAATGGTAGCCGGAAAAGATGGTGGTGCTCGGGAGGGGCAGCGCTAATCTAACAAGTCCTCACGAAGATACAAGATGCAAGGTTGCAAGATGCAAGAGCCCAGTCCCCGAAAGTTCCCTGGGGATTTTCTGAACACCCTGCCTCCAACACACTCCCTTTGCTTCGGCTAACTGCTGATAGGACTCCCC
>NW_011485923.1:6855-7657 GCF_000754665.1 Bison bison bison | reverse complement strand
AGCAGATCCAGAAGGCCAGGGGCCAGAATCCTGCAGTATTTGCTGCAGTACTGGGAAACTATGCCTGGGGAGAAAGCAAGAAGGAAGAAAACTGGTAATGGCAGATCAATAACCAAGAAAGACACCTCTTGGGGATTATCAGAAGAAGTGTTGATTTGGAGGACAAATAGTGTCATATTCTGGAGGACAACTCGATAAAGTAACCCCAAAAATGTATATAAAACCTTAAAAATGCAAGTCCTCTGACTCAGCAATTTGACTTGTAGGAAAATTTATCCTAGAGGAAAAAGGCTGGATTAGTATGCATATCATTCATCTGCTTAAAAAATGCTTTCATGGTTCCCATAATTGCTTATAGAATAACACTTGGGGAGACCCAAGGGAGATAGCAGTACATCCACATACAGTGGATAATTGAGAATGGCAGGGGTTTGTACTGGCCATAGCTTCATCTACACGTGAACCTGGATAGATTAACCTTGAAGGTCTCTAAGCCACCTTTGCTACATTTGATCTCTTTTCCTGAAAAATCACTGAAACAGTGATTGACTAACAGTTCCCATGTTAAATTGGTGCCTGCCCTTGAGCATGTATTATAAACTATCATCCATTTTTGTGCCTTAAATAAATAAAAAATTTTATATAACTGTGTAATTGAGCCATTAAGCATTGAAAATTACCTATATTCTTACCCGCTGACATTCAGATAATATATTTGGCATGCAAAAAGCTGTGATTCCAAATTATGCTCAAATCCAAGTGAGGAATCTTTATTCATTTTTTTTTCTGCTGTATTATCTGT
>NW_011485923.1:4495-6755 GCF_000754665.1 Bison bison bison | reverse complement strand
ACCGACTCGATGGACATGAGTTTGAGTGAACCCTGGGAGTTGGTGATGGACAGGAGGCCTGGCGTGCTGTGATTCATGGGGTCGCAAAGAGTCGGACACGATTGAGCGACTGAACTAAACTGAACTGAGGCGGGCAGATAAGGTAGGAATGTCCTTTTTCAGATGACCCAAGTATCACCAGAATTCCTGCATCACTGAAGTTCTCTTAAGTCTAGCAATGCCAAGTGATGTCACTCTGATTTGCAGGATCTATAACTACCAAACTATAAATATCTCCTGCAGAATCCATTTTGTTTTTCTTGTAAGGCTAGCTCTCTTTGCTAATTTGAAGAGTGATTAAAAACATAATAATAATGCCACGTTACATTACTATAGAACATTCTAATTCACAAAGGGCTTTCACGTGATATCTTATTTGCTCTCCCCAATTCTATGAAGGAGGCAGGGCAGGTATTCTTATCCCATCCTTTGGACTACTGGTTCTCTAGGTATGGCCCATGAACCTGCAGCATCAGCATCACCTACGATCTTGTTAGAAATGCAAATTTTGGTCCCAGCCAGACCTACTGAACCAGGTCTTGAGGGACCAATAATTTACACTTCCAACAAATTCTCAGGTGATGCTGAAGTTGGTGCTGCTGGTCCTTGACCATACTTGGATGAAAACCACTGCTGCTGCTGCTAAGTTGCTTCAGTCGTGTCTGACTCTGTGCGACCCCATAGACGGCAGCCCACCAGGCTCCCCCATCATTGGGATTCTCCAGGCAAGAACACTGGAGTGGGTTGCCATACTACTATAGATTAAAATGAAAGATTTAGAAGCCCAAGGATTTCTACCTAGATATTTTTCCTACCAATACACCTGCTGCGTCCTTCCACCTTCCCACCCCTGCATCCTTCCAATCCCAGTTTTCCTGCTTGTGAGTTTGAGGCCCTGAACGGTTACTCTAAATTTCAGTTTTGTCACCAGTAAAATGGGGATAATAATAAGATCGACCTCTTTGGGTTGTTATGAAGATTAAACAAGATCTAGGTAAAGTACCTAGCAGTGTGCTTGTGCTTAATAAATGCTAGCAATTACCAAGGTTTTTTCCCCCTTACCCTATGGGCTTGTGGGATTTTTATCACCCAGACCAGGGATCCAACCCCGGCCCTTGGCAGTGAGAGCAAGGAGTCCTAACCATTGGACCACAAGCAAATTCCAATATCATGACTTTTATTAAGTTCTTTCCTTTGGGTGTGTGTCTCCAGAAAGTCTTCCTAAAGTGGTGGTTATTCCTGGACGATTTAGACTTTAAGGCACACCATCTTTACCACCCCCATCTGGGATGTTTCTGTGATTGCCATGAGCATTTGGCTGAGAGCAGGGTGCCTAGGGAATGGGAGCAAAGGAAAGGTTCAAGGACGAGTGTATCGAAGGGCAGACAACAGCAAGACCTCCTTGAGGAAAGTCAGAATAGCTGGGGAGGTTGAGGGAGAGAGAGTGGCTGAGGGAGGAAGCAATTGTGGAGGGCAGTCAGAAGTGGGAGGCAGGTTGTCAAAGACAATCTACCTCCTTCAAAGTTCCTCCCAGAGCAGCCCCAGGGGTAAATGCCAGGGCTACAGTGCCTCAGGGGATCTGCCAGTGCAGTCAAGGGGGTGAAAACTCAGGTGCTCACAATAATGCCCTGATATGTCCTCCGAGGCCAGCTGGCAATTGTGGGCACAAGGAGTTTGGACTCAAAAGTGGCTTTGTCTTCAGGGTGACTCCTATTTGGCAAAATTCTGACTACAGCACATCAAACACTCCTGTCAGGGACTTGGTCCTTTTTCAGTGGAGATCTGCTATGTTCTGTCTCGAGGCGTGCTGGGCATCTCAGGACGCGGTTTTTTCCTTATCTGGGTTGTGCAGCCGAGGTCCCCGGCCCAGAATGGTCCTAGACCTTTGCAACTGAATTAAACAGAAGAAACAAAAGCAGCAAGTTCGGGCCCTGTGGGCACGGCCGGCCAGCCAATGGGGCCCGGCCGCTCCCCGGCGGAGTGGTACTATGATGACAGTAGCCAACCAGCGCGCTCCATGCAAATAAGGTACTGTATCCCGCACCCGCCGCTCCAGTGCAGTCTGGTTGTTATAGTGATAAACTGAGGCCTTGCCTTTTGGTTTCTCGGAGGAGGAAAGGGGCGGGGGATTAGGGGGTAACCTCTTTACTTCCCCCTGGAAAAGACAGAAGGGATGAAGAAGGGGGATGGGTGGGGAAGAGAAAAATACGTGACAAAGAAA
>NW_011485923.1:447-1850 GCF_000754665.1 Bison bison bison | reverse complement strand
GAGTCGGACACAACTGAGCGACTTCACTTTCACTTTTCACTTTGATGCATTGGAGAAGGAAATAGCAACCCACTCCAGTGTTCTTGCCTGGAGAATCCCATGGACAGAGAAGCCTGATAGGCTGCAGTCCATGGGGTCGCCCAGAGTCGGACATGACTGAAGCGGCTTAGCAGCAGCAGCAGCATTAAGTTTTGGAAGCACCTTTTATCAGCAAAATTTGCATTGTAGGGGTATATTCTAAATTTAGGTTTACATTTAATAGCAAAGGCACATATTACCTACTTAATAACAAAGTTTGAAGAGAGTGGCAAGTGAAAATATTAAATTAGCATTTTTATGTTTTTTACTGGTTTCTATTGATCTTTAGCTTTGCTAATATCATCATATTTCAAAGTATATAAATTCTGTGTTTCTCCCAGTACCCAAACATGTCTTCCCAAATCAATTGTGGGTTCCTCAGAGTCTGACTGTTGAGTTGCTTGACTAGCTTTGGAAAGTGCATGGAAGACGTGAAAGATAACCCTTCAGAGGACAGGCTCCTTCCCCCACATGTTACGCACTTGAATTCATAAAGTTTAGAGGAAATAGGACTCAATAACAAAACATTATTTCAAAAAGAGAGTAGCATTTATCAGAGTGGTTGTGATTGTATTAGCTGAGGCACACACTGGTTCCCCAAACTCACTCTAACTTTACCTAGAGACACAGAAAAGGACATTTCTGGGTAAATAAAGGGCCATAAAGGTTTATTGCAGGTCCCAGAATGTGACTTAATGTCACCATCTATAAATACAAACTTTATTTAAATCTCAGCAGTTGTGTAAAATGGCCTTTTTGTAATGAACTGTGTGTGTGATTGAGCCTGGCACTTGAGAAGGTATGTACAAGCATCTCTGTCTACATGTATTTATCTATATATTATTATTATTATTTAAAAATTATTTATTTGGCTGCATTGGGTCTTACTGTGGCGTGCAGGATATTTCATTACAGTACACAGACTCTCGAGTTGCAGCACATGGGTTCTGGAGTGTGCAGGCTCAGTAGTTGTGGTACAGGGGCTTAGTTGCTCCACAGGATTTTGTTGTTGTTTAGTCCCTAAGTCCTTGGTGACTCCATGGATGTGGTATCTTAGTTTCCCAACCAGGGATCAAACCTGAGTCCCCCCCATTGCAAGGCGAATTCTTAACCACTGGACCACCAGGGAGGAGAAGGCAATGGCAACCCACTCCAGTACTCTTGCCTGTAAAATCCCATGGGCAGAGGAGCCTGGTAGGCTGCAGTCCATGGGGTTGAGAGGAGTCGGACACAACTGAGCGACTTCACTTTCACTTTTCACTTTGATGCATTGGAGAAGGAAATAGCAACCCACTCCAGTGTTCTTGCCTGGAGAATCCCAGGGA
>NW_011485923.1:0-347 GCF_000754665.1 Bison bison bison | reverse complement strand
GGGACAGAAGGGAGACAGTGGGTAACTCCTTGACAGCGAGTATGTTTGCCAGGGGATTGTTGAGTAGAAACCTGTTTTGTCCTCACTATATCTCTGGTGTCTAATACAGAGCCTGGCATAGCCCTTTAAGGAAAGGGAGTGGAAAGTTGGCATACATAGATAGACAGGACTTTAAAGCAATCTAAACTTTCGACCCTTGTAAGTAGCAAATTGATAAGGATATTGAAGATACAATGGAATCATGTTCAAGGGAGAACTTTTCTGGAAGGTTCAGTTCAGTTCAGTCGCTCAGTCGTGTCCAATTCTTTGCGACCCAATGAATCACAGCATGCCAGGTCTCCCTGTCC
>NW_011485922.1:14841-15899 GCF_000754665.1 Bison bison bison | reverse complement strand
GCCTGGCATGCTGCGGTTCATGGGGTCACAAAGAGTTGGAGACGACTGAGCGACTGAACTGAACTGAGAGTGATTAATAGGTTTCTGCCATCATCCCATTTATATTTCACTTGAATTCCTGGGAAATTATAATTATGAACCACTTGGATTATATTTTGAAAAAATAAACAGCTCCCCACCTATGAGCCTGACCTAAGCAAGTTAATGAGGATAACGGTGTTTTAACCTTCTTTCATTCTTGGCATACCCTAGGGAGAAATTGCAGATGATAGTGAAAAATTGCTACCAGTTTAGAAAGGAAGAAATGCAACTGAAGAAATCCAGCTGGAGCAGACTGCTTCATATTTAGCAAGAAAAGCACATTTTGGGTATATAAATTAAACAATGATAAGGAAACATGTAAATTAAAACTATTGATATTTTACCGTCGACTAACCTTAAGTGAGAACACAATATTAGAAAGAATAGATGGAAATAGATTTTAAAATAAATGGGAAGGTAGATTCAAATAATGTTAATCAAGTAAGCAATTTACTTTTTAAAACAAGATACAAGCATACTTTGTCTTATTTTAACTAAACATATAAATAATTTTGAATTTAAAATGTTACACAACTATAAATATAACAAATTATGGACAAAATATTTTTCAGGCAGAGGTACATCAATTTTAAAGGCTGCATTCAATTTTACAAGTTTGTCAAGCTTTTAGCCTCTGTAAATGATGAGACAAAATAAATAGAATAGATAAATCTAAGGATGTAATACATTAATATATGTCTTATCTTCCCAGTAAAATGTCTTTTGTTTGCATGCATATTTTCTACACTTTTACTTATGGAAGTGAGAGTCACTCAGCCATGTGTGATTCTTTGCGACCCCATGGCCTGTAGCCTACCACACGCCTCTGTCCATGGAATTCTCCAGGCAAGAATACTGGAGTGGGTAGCTATTCCTTTCTACAGGGGATCTTCCCAACCCTGGGGTTGAACCCAGGTCTCCTTCATTTCAGGCAGATTCTTTACTGTCTGAGCCACCAGGGAAGCCCCTCTCTTTAT
>NW_011485922.1:14008-14741 GCF_000754665.1 Bison bison bison | reverse complement strand
CCACTGGAGAATGATACTTTTGTAGAGAAACATTTATGTGAATTTCTATTTCTTTTTCCCCTGCTCTTAATGCCTATGAAACTATTAATCTCTTTTATTGCCATTCTTTCTATACCTTCTAGTTATCATTGACTCCTACTCATATGTTGCAGTCACTGTTAAAATAAATTGTCCATTTTTGCTCATTTCTCCACTGCATCTCACTTTCAGACTCTAAAAGTGTTTTGTAATGTTAAGGTCTACTCCAGTGTTCCACTGATTGTGTAACAACGTCCACAATGATTTCCTTGCAATTCATTACTTGATAGTGGGAAAAGAGGTGACAGACAGAAAGTCAGTGAGGGTAGGAGAGGAAGCAATTGGGGAAAACCTTGAAGAAAAATATTTTTAAAAGTCCTTCCTATAACTTCAATAAACCATCATGTAATATCATGAGGGAAGAAAAATAACTTCTACACAATCAAGTGGATGGAAACTGAACAATATAATAATCTTTTCAAATGAGAGAATGTTAGAATGTAATAAAAAAGAGAGTCATTCTCTGGCTTCTTGTAATATTCAATATGACTATTTATAATATACTATTGTGAAAGTAAATGGACATTTATCTTCTAACAATAAACTATTCATAACAGTAATAAAATAACAAGCCAGTTATTTGTAAACCAGTGGCAAATGCTTTGGGTGGTGACCAGTGTGCAGGAGAGGGCATTGGATTAGAAAATTACTATAA
>NW_011485922.1:10512-12163 GCF_000754665.1 Bison bison bison | reverse complement strand
TATGGTATATAATTATATACTATATAATATATACTATAATTATGTAATATGTATAATTATAAAATTTTAAATAATTGTATTCATATATACACACACATGCACATACATATATACATAATATACATGTGAGTTATTCACTTAGTCATGCCCAACTCTTTGCGACCCAATGAACTGTAGCCCACCAGGCTCTTCTGGCCATGGGATTCTCCAGGCAAGAATACTGTAATGGGTTTCCATGTCCTTCTTCAGGGGATCTTCCCAACCCAGGGATCAAACCCAGGTCTCCTGCATTGCAGGTGGATGCTTTACCATCTTAGCTACTAGGGAACCCCATAATATAAATATGTTATGTATATAATTATATATTTTATATATACATGCACATATACATAATATATATTAATATAATGCAATTATTAAAATATTTTATAATTATACCATAATATATAATTATATACCATATATATGCTATAGATATATTTATACTGTATATGCTATATGTAAGTCATAGATAGATAGATAGATATAGATATATATAGATATAAAAACAAAAGGCATTTAGGTCACATAAAAAGAGTTCCTAATTGACATAACCAGATCAACAACCAGAAAAACACTGCAACCACCAGTTCCTACACTTATACCCACTGATGATATGAAAGCTTATGGACTCTTTCTACTGGGTTGTCAGGTTATCTGCCACAAACAAGGGGTGCCTAACAATGAATTTCCTTTATTTTTTATACAAAAGTTAGGCAATCACCCTCTGTTCTCCCTCCTTCCCCCCCAAAACAGTGAAAAACCCCTTTGCTTGCTTAAGATTAAATGGAAAGTATCCTTGGTTCTTACCCTCACCTTCTGGAATATAAATGCATCTTTCCAAGTGCTAAATAAGCCTCAATTGTCTATTTTAAAACAGAAACATTGCAAGTTCTGGGCTTCAACCCTTTGGCATGTAAATACCAAGGGAGACAGAGTTCTAGTCTTCCTGGAACTTTGGGACTTATCCTAGGAGTCTAATCAGGACTGTAACTATTAGACCCTCTCTGGAAGAGATGGAGACATTTTATTGTTCCTTTGGGTCAAAGCAATTAACAGGGACAAATAGCTCCAATCTTATTCTTGTGTATGTGAAAAGCAAAATGGTCCTAGGAGAAATTAAGACAAATATTTTCTATCTTTATGTTTTTATGTCTCAGGAGGTTAAGGCTTTTTAACAGGAGAAGTGAGAACTCTAGAAAACTTTATTTCCTCACATCCACACATATATAAAAATTTGATATGTCAAATATAGCATAGTAGATAAATAGGGAAAGACTATTCAATAAAAGCAGGTGGAGAAAACGTTTATTCATAGAGAAAAACTGAATTTGGACCATTACACCATTAAAAATTAAATTTATGTAAGAAATTAAAAACCTCATATATAACAATAAAATGGTATAATGTTTAATGGGAAATATAGGTGAATATATTCCTGACTTAGGGGTAGAGACGAACTTCTAAAGAAAAAAAAATTTTTTTATGACATGATAAATTTGACTATATTAAAAGCAAAACTTCTGTCCACTTAGCAAAGCTTTTAGGAGAGTAAAAACACAACATACACACACACACACACACACACGCACACGAAAGAAAAGCAAAAAAA
>NW_011485922.1:7748-10412 GCF_000754665.1 Bison bison bison | reverse complement strand
AGACATTTACCAAATACCCAAATGTAAAACTTCAACTTTGACTAGTGATATAAAAGAGTAGTACAGCATGCTCCAAGAACAGGAGCATTTGACCTAGTCCAAGAGGTAACTGAATGATTCCATGAGGAGTCTCAAGCTGAAATATGAAAGATGAACAGAATAACTAGGTGAAGAAGAAAGGGAAGAACATTTCAAAAGGAGGAAATAACATGTGCAAGAGCTTTGTTATGGGAAGGAATATGGCACCATAGAAGACTTGAAAGACCAATTCCACCAACTTGCAGAAATGTAGGAGTGAGCGGAGAAATAGGATGAGACAGTTGTAATAATCATCAGGGTCCAGATCAAGCCAGGCCTCATAGCATTTATTGAAACTTTTGATTTTGATTTTTAGAGCCATGTGAATCTATTGACATGTTAAAAAAGAGTTTACATGCTAAAATTTACATTTTTAAATGATTATTCTGGCAGTTGAATGTAAAATATTTTGTTCTTTCCAAGATGGTAGTTTAGCACAAAATGCTAGATATCTATCTCTCAAATTCCATTATCCACCAAGTTTGATCCTGAAGGAATTTCACAGATGAATATCCTAGAATATAGGAAGTATAAGGAAAAGTGAAAAAAAATTCTGGAGACACAAAAAGCTATTTTGAACTGGAGAGACAGTGCTGAAGATTGTGAAGAACAATAAATTTAACCTCAAGGATACATACAGGAATTTTCAATCAACAATTAAAGAATATATATTCTTCTCAAGCACATATTGGGCATTTTCAAAAATGGAACATGTACTAGGTAACAGAATATATTAATTTTCAATTAATTAATTTTCAATACTTGATAACAAATCAGTGTTGGTTTAGCTATATTTTCATCTGGTGACTTAAGTAGGAAAGAAGTCACTTTCAAACCCCTTTTGAAAATTGGCATGTTCATTTCCTTATGGCTGTACAAATCATGACAACTTTCTTCAAAGCCAAAAAGAAAAGAGATTTTCTATAGGTTCAAGTCACTAATCTCTAGATCTTCTTGTAAGGACTCAACTTATTAGGTCAGGTCCACCCAGGATAATCTTCCTTTGATTAACTAACAGTCAAGTAATTAGGGACTTTAATTACATTCTCAAAATGTCATCATCCTTGCCTTATAAGGCTTATATGGCTCTTCCCTGGTGGCTCAGACAGTAAAAGCATCTGCCTACAATGCGGGAGACCCAGGTTGAATCCCTGGGTTGGGAAAAACCCTGGAGAAGGAAATGGCAATCCAGTCCAGTACTCTTGCCTGGAAAGTCCCATGGACAGAGGAGCCTGATAGTCTACAGTCCACAGGGTCGCAAAGAGTCGGACACAACTGAGCAACTTCACTTGTACTTTCACTTTCACCTTATAAAATAAATGAATCAGGTAGCAATAACCCATCACCTTGGCCATAGACTGTTGGTTTGAAGTTACAGGTACCATCCACATTTAAATGGAATTGATCATACGAGAGCATGACTCACTGCAGTTAGCAAAGATGTGTCTGTAAGATACAATTGAAACAAAAACTTGTAAGAACAGATAATATGAAGACTATATTTTGATTCCTAACAGAAACAAGGTAGAAGTTAGTAACAATAAGACAAATTTAAATATCTATTATAAATATAAAACATTTAAGTCTAATTCACAGGACAAAAGAAAACACTTAAAACTGAATGATAATGAAGCATTATATATCAAAGTGATGGAATTGAGAAACTTTAAATCAGACACAATACAAAGACTGCCACTATCACTGATTTTATTCTATTACATTATAATGGAGATATAACCAGCAAAACTGAAAAAGAAAAATTAAGTCATAAGGATTAAAAAGGAGGTAAATTGCCATTATTTGCAGATGAAATAGTTGTCTACATAGAAATCCCAAAGTACACTACAGAAAAAATATTAAAATGAATAGAAGGGCAGCATTGGGCAGCTAGAAATCAATATTCAAAAGTCAAATGACATTTTATAAACCACAAATAACTAGGATCATTAAAAATTATAACAGCATCAAAAATGATCATTCCCTAAATATGTATCTAAAGACATTGATCATCTCTATAGGGAAAATAATAAAATTACATTGATATATTAAGGAAGACTTACATAGAAAGAGAGATATACCTGTTCAGGATAGAAGGTGATATAATAATGGTAGCACTTTTCCTTAATCTACAGATTTAGTGCAATTCCATCAAAATTTCAACAGTTTTTCATGCAGGTTGATAAGCTAGTCATAGGATTTTGTGGAAAATTATTCTAAAATTAGCTAAGATACTTCTGAGAAAAACAGCAGATTTGCTCTACCACTGCTTGGAATTATTATGAATAGAGTAGGGAAAGGGATCCAATGTTTTTCAAAGTGAAGGGTTTGACACATTATCCCACTTTCACCATAATGATATATGTCTGTGGCAAATAATCTGATGAGAAAGAATCCAGTAGAAAGAATCCATAAATTTTCACATCATTTGTGGATCTAAATGTAGAGACTGATGGCTACAGTGTTTTTCTGGTTGTTGATCTTGTATCAATAAGGAACTTTTTTCATATGACCTAGATTCCCTGTTTTTTAATATATATATGTACACATACATATATGGCATAAATATCATAAATGTATCTATAGCAT
>NW_011485922.1:5672-7015 GCF_000754665.1 Bison bison bison | reverse complement strand
TTTAGGTCATGCTTGAATGGTCTAGTGGTTTTCCCTACTTTCTTCAATTTAAGTCTGTATTTGTCAATAAGGAGTTCATAATCTGACCCACAATTCAGCTCCCAGTCTTGTTTTTGCTAACTGTATAGAGCTTCTACATCTTTGGCTACAAAGAATATAATCAATCTGATTTCAGTATTGACCATCTGGTGATGTCCATGTGTATTGTTCTCTTGTGTTATTATTCATAAGATGAATATTCTTATGAGATGGATTATTTATAAGATGCAATATTTTTCATCAGTCAAAAAGTATAAACTGCAGTTACTAGGGAGTGGAACTGAAGAACATTGTCAATATTTCCCAGATGTGACTACACCAAATAAGCACTTCTGTATGAAAATTCAGTCTTGCTCCATGATAACTTTGAAATGGGTTATATAATTAAAAAAAATAAAAATAAAACAATATCATTCTATAGAACACTTAAGGAATGTAATATTATTTGTGAACTAAACATAACACAATATATGGAACAACAAGTAGACCTGAGGAATGTAAAAAGGAAGAGGTTAACAAAGTAAAAGAAAAAATAAAGTAGGAAACAGAGAAAGAGTAATAGTTTCGTCTTTAAAAAACATAGTGAAAACATGAAATCAAGAAAAGCAAAGATTAAACACGATCATATAACTTGAGAAAAAGGATAAAATTACAAAAATATAGGAATGATACATGAAAGACAATGTTAACATATTAGCAAGTTTTAATGAAATAAACCAAAGGCCCTAAATATGTGGAAACCTGAATGTTTAATAACTATCGAGAAAAAAAGAATGATAACCATCTCCAATTTCCCAAATATTTCCTAACTTAGATTGTTTAAAGTGTAAGATGTATTATATCTCCGATGAAAAATTATACGACTCAAAGTATTATGAAGCATATGAAACAATGTAAAATTTAGTAGCACAATCCTGATATTCAAACTTTTCAAATAAAATCCAAATAAAAA
The DNA here is from genome assembly GCF_000754665.1 of Bison bison bison. Taxonomy (NCBI): domain Eukaryota; kingdom Metazoa; phylum Chordata; class Mammalia; order Artiodactyla; family Bovidae; genus Bison; species Bison bison. Next base: position 6,024 of record NW_011485922.1, on the reverse strand, counting down.
GGAAGTAAGAAAAGAAAACCAAGGATAAAACTTCACTAGGAATATGTATAATATAAAAACCTAAATAAGATATTATCAATTTAAATCCATCATTAACTTAAAGTATAATCACAACGATAATGGCTGAGTTACAAAGTTATATGATTTTCACAGAACATGCAGAATCAGTTATTCCTGCCTGCTGCCTTCAAGCTCCTTGTATTGAGCTTAGATCAGGAGTCAGATTTCCTTCTCATTTATTTTTAATTGTCTCTCAGGGACTCCCATCATATTTCTTTTTTTTTTTTTAATTTAATTTTATTTTTTAACTTTACAATATTGTATTGATTTTGCCATATATCAACATGAATCC
>NW_011485922.1:5184-5572 GCF_000754665.1 Bison bison bison | reverse complement strand
TGATCTTTGTTTTTTAAATGTCGAGTTTTAAGCCAAGTTTTTCACTCTCCTCTTTCACTTTCATCAAGAAGCTCTTTAGTTCTTTGCTTTCTGCCATAAGGGTGGTGTCATCTGAGTATCTGAGTTTATTGTTATTTCTCCTGTCAATCTTGATTACAGCTTGTGCTTCAACCAGCCCAGCATTTCACATGAGGTAGTCTGTATAAAAGTTAAATAAACAGGATGACAATATACAACCTTGATGTACTCTTTTCCCAATTTGGAACCAGTCTATTGTTCCATGTTTGGTTCTAACTGTTGCTTCTTGACCACCATACAAATTTCTCAGGAGACAGGTCAGGTGGTCTGGTATTCCCATCTCTTTAAGAATTTTCCAGTTTGTTGTGAT
>NW_011485922.1:4308-5084 GCF_000754665.1 Bison bison bison | reverse complement strand
TTTCCTTTATTTGGAATTGGAATGAAAACTGATCTTTTCCAGTCCTGTGGTCACAGTTGAGTTTTCCAAATTGGCAGACATATTGAGTGCAGCACTTTAACAGCATCATCTTTTAGGATTTTAAATAGCTCAACTGGAATTCCATCACCTCCACTAGCTTTGTTTATGGTGATGCTTCCTAAGGCCCACTTGGCTTCACATACCAGGATGTCTGGCTCTTGGTGAGTGATCACATCATTGTGGTTTTCTGGGTCATGAAGATATTTTTTGTGTAGTTCTTCTGTCTTCTTGCCATCTCTTCCTAATATCTTCAACTTTTGTTAGGTCCATAGCATTTCTTTTCTTTATTGTGTCCATCTTGGTATGAAATGTTCCCTTGGTATCTCATTTTCTTCAAGATATCTCTAGTCTTTCCCATTCCTTTGTTTTCCTCTATTTCTTTGCATTGATCAGTGAGGAAGGTTTTCTTATCTCTCTTTGCTATTCTTGGAACTCTGTACTCAAGTGGGTATATATTTCCTTTTCTCCATTGCTTTTAGCTTCTCTTTTTTCTCAGCTATATTTGTAAGGCCTCCTCAGACAACCATTTTGCCTTTTTGCATTTATTTTTCTTGGGGATGGTTTTGACCTATCTCTTGTACAATGTCACGATCCTCCTCCCATAGTTCTTCAGGTACTCTGTGTATCAGATCTAATCCCTTGAATCTATTTGTCACTTCCACTGTATAATCATAAGGGATTCGATTTAGGTCATGCTTGAATGGTCTAGTGGTTTT
>NW_011485922.1:1028-1380 GCF_000754665.1 Bison bison bison | reverse complement strand
TCAACAATGTTCACTTAATACACAGACATCTCAAGGTTTGCAAGATCATACCTCAGAGCAGTCCACAGTGGGAATAAAGACAGAGATTTACCTTCCAAGTCCTTTCTGTAGGGGGCATGAACATGTGCTTATGCATAACTGCATTCAAGAAAGGATTTGTTGACCCGCTGCTGGGAATGCTATAATGAGTCACACTCCAGCTATCACCTCCTTCAGAGAGCCATCTAATCCAATAGCACACATTTCCTGTGGCAGCTCACAACCAAAAGTGGATTACATAGGTAGAAAATTTAGGCCATATTGGTCTACTTCAGGACATTTCTAATGGGCTTTACATGCCTACCATAGGGTT
>NW_011485922.1:0-928 GCF_000754665.1 Bison bison bison | reverse complement strand
CACCTAGTGTTTTTATAGTTTTCTATATATAGGTCTTTAGTTTCTTTAGGTAGATATATTCTTAAGTATTTTATTCTTTCCGTTTCAATGGTGAATGGAATTGCTTCCTTAATTTCTCTTTCTATTTTCTCATTATTAGTGTATAGGAATGCAAGGGATTTCTGTGTGCTGATTTTATATCCTGCAACTTTACTATATTGATTAATTAGTTCTAGTAGTTTTCCGGTGGAGTCTTTAGGGTTTTCTATGTAGAGGATCATGTCATCTGCAAACAGTGAGAGTTTTACTTCTTCTTTTCCAATTTGGATTCCTTTTATTTCTTTTTCTGCCCTGATTGCTGTGGCCAAAACTTCCAAAACTATGTTGAATAGTTATGGTGAAAGTGGGCACCCTTGTCTTGTTCCTGACTTTAGGGGAAATGCTTTCAATTTTTCACCATTGAGGATAATGTTTGCTGTGGGTTTGTCATATATATAGCTTTTATTATGATGAGGTATGTTCCTTCTATTCCTGCTTTCTGGAGAGTTTTTATGATAAATGGATGTTGAATTTTGTCAAAGGCTTTCTCTGAAAAGTCATTAAAGCACATATAGGTGAGTGGTGTGAGAACAGATGGCATGAAACACGATGGTAACTGTCTGCAGCTCGGACAGTTCCCATCGTATTTCATGCCCTCTGTTCTCATACCACTCTCCTATATGTGTTTTAATGACTCTCAGTTTCAAAGAAAAATAACTGGGATCCAAATTCATTTTCTCTTAGAGGACCCCTTGTCAATATCAGTTACAGACAGATATGTGTAGGAAGCAATCATCCCCATCCCACGGTTGCCAAAAGCAAAATTCACAAGGAAATTTGGAATAGAGGCTACACATATCATCATATATTACCAAGCCAAAAATACTGTTACATATAAAATGATCTTGTA
>NW_011485921.1:23578-24606 GCF_000754665.1 Bison bison bison | reverse complement strand
TGCTTCCATGTCCTGGCTATTATAAACAGTGCCGCGATGAACATTGGGGTACACGTGTCTCTTTCCCTTCTGGTTTCCTCAGTGTGTATGCCCAGCAGTGGGATTGCTGGATCATAAGGCAGTCCTATTTCCAGTTTTTTAAGGAATCTCCACACTGTTCTCCATAGTGGCTGTACTAGTTTGCATTCCCACCAACAGTGGGAATGCATTCCCACCAACCTTTTCTCCACACCCTCTCCAGCATTTATTGCTTGTAGAGTTTTGGACCGCAGCCATTCTGACTGGTGTGAAATGGTACCTCATTGTGGTTTTGATTTGCATTTCTCTGATAATGAGTGATGTTGAACATCTTTTCATGTGTTTGTTAGCCATTTGTATGTCTTCTTTGGAGAAATGTCTATTTAGTTCCTTGGCCCATTTTTTGATTGGGTCATTTATTTTTCTGGAGTTGAGCTGTAGGAGTTGCTTGTATATTTTTGAGATTAGTTGTTTGTCAGTTGCTTCCTTTGCTATATTTTCTCCCATTCTGAAGGCTGTCTTTTCACCTTGCTAATAGTTTCCTTTGTTGTGCAGAAGCTTTTAAGTTTAATTAGGTCCCATTTGTTTATTTTTGCTATTATTTCCAATATTCTGGGAGGTGGGTCATAGAGGATTCTGCTGTGATGTATGTCAGAGAATGTTTTGCCTATGTTCTCCTCTAGGAGTTTTCTAGTTCCTGGTCTTACGTTTAGATCTTTAAGCCATTTTGAGTTTATTTTTGTGTATGGTATTAGAAAGTGGTCTAGTTTCATTCTTTTACAAGTGGTTGACCAGTTTTCAAAGCACCACTTGTTAAAGAGATTGTCTTTAATCCATTGTATATTCTTGCCTCCTTTGTCAAAGATAAGGTGTCCATATGTGCGTGGATTTATCTCTGGGCTTTCTATTTTGTTCCATTGATCTATATTTCTGTCTTTGTGCCAGTATCATACTGTCTTGATGACTGTGGCTTTGTAGTAGAGCCTGAAGTCAGGCAGGTTGATTCCTCC
>NW_011485921.1:18405-19868 GCF_000754665.1 Bison bison bison | reverse complement strand
TTTATCCTGTTCCTTTATCTGCTGGGTATTCCTCTGTCTCTTCATCTTGTTTAAATTGCTGAGATTGGGGTGTCCTTTCTGTATTCTGGCAGTTTGTGGAGTTCTCTTTATTGTGGCGTTTCCTCACTCTGTGTGGGTTTGTACAGGTGGCTTGTCAAGGTTTCTTGGTTAGGGAAGCTTGTGTCGGTGTTCTGGTGGATGGGGCTGTATTTGTCCTCTCTGGAGTGCAATGAAGTGTCCAGTAATGAGTTATGAGATGTCTGTGGTTTTGGGGTGACTTTGGGCAGCCTGTATCTTGGAGCTCAGGGCTGTGTTCCTTTGTTGCTGGGAGAATTTGCTTGGTATGTCTTGCCCTGGAACTTGTTGGCCCTTGTGTGGTACTTGGTTTCAGTGTAGGTGTGGAGGCATTTGATGAGCTCCTGTCAATTAATGTTGCCTGGAGTCAGGAGTTCCCTGGAGTCAGGGTTTGGACTTAAGCCTCCTGCTTCCAGTTATCGGTCCTATTTTTCAGTCATTTCAAAACTTCTCCTTCTATACAGCACCATTGATAAAACATCTACGTTAAAGATGAAAAGTTTCTCCACCGTGAGGGTCACCCAGAGAGTTTCACAGCGTTACAAGGAGAAGAGAAGAGGGAGGAGGGAGTTAGAGGTGACCCGAATGAGATGAGGTGGAATCAATAGAGGAGAGAGTGGGCTAGCCAGTAATCACGTCCTCATGTGCACTCCACAACTGGACCGCTCAGAGATGTTCATGGAGTTATACAGAGAAGGGAAGAAGGAGGAAGGAGACAGAGGTGGCCAGGAGGATAAAAGGGGGGAATGAAAAGGAGGGAGACAGATCCAGCCAGTAATCAGTTCCCTAAGTGTTCTCCACCGTCTGGAACACACAGAAATTCACAGAGTTGGGTAGAGTAGAGAGGGGTTAGGGAGGAGACACAGGCAACCTGGTGGAGAAAAAGGAGAGTCCAAAGGCAGAGAGAGCAGTCAAGCCAGTAATCTCGCTCCCTAGTGATAAATGAGTACTGAAGATTGGGTTCTTAAAGGTACAAAATTGGTAACAAATACATAAAAGCAGAAATTAAAAATCTAGAGTTTGGAATTTCAAAAATACAATGTTAAAGAAAAGAAGAAGGAAAATAAAGAGAGAAAAAAAACAAACAAAAACAAACAAAGTCGCAAAAATTATAAAGAAAGTATAGGTACAAAATTGATAACAAATAGCAAATAGCATAAATTAAAAACCTAGAGTAGAGTTTCGAATTTCAGATGTACAATGTTATATAAAAGAAGAGAAAGAAAGAGAGAGAAGGAAAAAAAAGTCACAAAAATTATATTAAAAAAATATAGGTACAAAATTGATAACGGATACCAAAAAGCTAAAATTAAAAATCTAGAGTAGAGTTTGGAATTTCAAAAATGCAATGTTAAAGAAAAGAAGCAAAAAAAAAAAATCAAAAAAAT
>NW_011485921.1:17199-18305 GCF_000754665.1 Bison bison bison | reverse complement strand
TGAGTATATACATCTATCTTCCATATGTACAAAATGCAAAGCTGAAGGTAAAATCCTTCTTTGGCTTCTCACTGTTCTTAAGACAAATGTCTAAATCTTCAGTGAATTTAAAAAGGCCAGGATGATCTGCCAATCTCATTTCCATTACTCAAAAGCATCTGTGATGTGCCCTAGGACTGCCTTGGGCATGGCCTCTGATTGCCTCAGCTCAGCTGGTTACCCAGTGCAGCTCAGCTAGCAGATCGCATCTGAAAGGCTTTTCCTCAGCCTTTCCTAACCACTTCAGACCCTCAGCCCTGCATAACACCCTTTATAATAGAAATGCATTGTCGTTGTTGTTCAGTCACTCACTCTGTCTGACTCTTTGTGACCCCATGGACTGCAGCACGCCTGGCTTCGCTGTCCATCACCAACTCCTGTAGCTTACTCAAACTCATGTCCACTGAGACAGTGATGCCATCCAACCATCTCATACTGTGTCATCCCCTTCTTCTCCTGCCTTCAGTCTTGCCCAACACCAGGGTCTTTCCTAACAAGTCAGCTCTTTGCATCAGGTGGCCAAGGTATTGGAGTTTCAGCTTCACTGTCTGTCCTTCCAATGCATATTTAGGGTTGATATCCTTTACCACTGACTGGTTTGATCTCCTTGCAGTCCAAGGGACACTCAAGAGTCTTCTCCAACACCGTAGTTCAAAAGCATCAGTTCTTTGGCACTCAGCCTTCTTTATGGTCCAGCTCTCACATCCATACATGACTACAGGAAAAACCATAGCTTTGACTATATGGACCTTTGTCGGCAAAGTAATGTTTCTGCTTTTTAATATGTTGTCTAAGTTTGTCATAGCTTTTCTTCCAAGGAGCAAGCATCTTTTAATCTCATGGCTGCAGTAACCATCTGTAGTCATTTTGGAACCCAAAAAATAAAGTGTGTCACTGCTTCCATTGTTTCCGCATCTATATGCCATGAAGTGATGGGACTGGATGCCATGATCTTCGTTTTCTGAATGTTGAGCTTTAAGCCAACTTTTTCACTCTCCTCTTTCACTTCCATCAAGAGGCTCTTTAGTTCTTCACTTTCTGCCATAAGGGTGGTGTCTGTAGCAAAG
>NW_011485921.1:13735-17099 GCF_000754665.1 Bison bison bison | reverse complement strand
CACAACGAGACTGGATCCAAGCCTAAGAGTCATTGTAATGAAAATTGTATGACTCTATTCCCCAGACATTCTGGCTTATTTGTTCCTTAATCTGTTATTCCAGGGAGCTACTTTTTCTCTGTGGTATATTAGAGTAAAACTGATATTGATGAACCACTGGGTGTGTGATCCTGGACGTTATAGACTATAGCTTGGATGAGTTTACAATTCAATTGGAGCTAAGAAATAGGTGAGCATGTGACAACAGGGATATTTATAACCAGAGGACAAATCTTGTTAAGAGGGATTAAAAATTCATTGTTGCACAACATACGTACCCTGTAGAGAAACTGGTAAAAGTGCCAACAAGAAATATCAGTCTGCCCTCGTCTTCACGTGTCACTGCCCTCTTTGATTTGACCAGTCATCTGTGGGTCAAATGGCTACAGAATGCTTCTGGAAAGCAAGTGGCATTTTAAAATTAAAGCTTACCTAGCTGGTACACCAGACAGAACGTTCTCTCTTGAATTTTCATGCTCAATTTGTTTTTATTTGTTCCAAACGTTTATTATAAAACTTTTCAAACACACAGCAAAATGGAAAGAATTTTACAGTAAACCTCTATATACCTACCTCCTAGGATCTACTGTCAACATTTTACTGTACTTGTTTTATTATGTATTTATCCATCCTTCTATCCATTCATTGATCCATCTATTTTGGGGGAAGGATTTTGAAGTAAATTACAGATGTCCTTATGCATGTCATTAGAATTTTAGGCTTTGTTTATCAGTTTTTCTTTTGATGTAAAATATATATACAATGAAATATGTAAATCTTAAAGTATGCATTCATTGAGTTTTGACAGCTGCACACAACTAGTTAATCCAAAATCCTATCAAAGCAGATAATGTATCATTTGTTTTTTTATTTAATTTTTATTATAAATATGTTGTTCTCAATAATGTGATAGCATGACTAATTAAATTGAGAGACTACAGTCACCTGCCCCTTCCTCTCAATCTCCTCTTTCTGCTTCTGAAAGGCAACTACTTTCAAATCTTTTACCTACTTCTGGGAATTCTTTCTATATCCCTGTATAGAATGTTGTTACTTCTATTGTAATTGTAACTTTTCAATTTTAGAATTATCTCTTGGTTAGCTACTTTGGAAAAATAGGATTTAGCTACCTCAAACAATTCCTTAAACATATACTTTTTCTTCCCTCCACCCCCAATATATTTATAGCCTGTATTTGGTTAAATTAATATGCAGTGTTTATATTATTTCAACTATGTAAATATTGTTCATAGTAGACAGTAGATATGATCACGTTCTATATCGAAACTTTGTTTTTTTCCTAAGTTACTAATCCCCTGTTTTTTTGGTTGCTTTTAAAATATTGTTGTTGTTGTTCCATCACTAAGTCATGTCTGACCCTTTGTAACCCCATGGACTGCAGCACTCCAGGCTTCCCCATCCTTCGTTATCTCCCAGAGTTTGTTCAATTCATGAACATTGAGTCGGTGATACCATCCAACCATCTTATCCTCTGTCGTCCCCTTCTCCTCTGTCTTTCAATCTTTCCCAGCATCAGGGTCTTTTTCAATGAGTTGGCTCTTCGCATGGAGTGGCCAAAGTATTGGAGCTTCAGCATGAGTCCTTCCAATGAATAGAGTTGATTTCCTTTAGGATTGACTGCTTTGATCTTGCAGTCCAAGGGACTCTCAAGAGTCTTCTCCAGCACCACAGTTCAAAATAATCAATTCTTCTGCGCTCAGCCCTCTTTATGGTTCAACTCTCACATCTGTACATGACTCCTGGAAAAACCATAGCTTTGACTGTATGGACCTTTGTTGGCAAAGTGATGCCTTTGCTTTTTAATACTGTCTGGGTGTCTAGGTTTGTCATAGCTTTCGTTCCAAGGGGCAAGCCTCTTTTAATTTCATGGCTGCGGTCACCATCCGTAGTCACTTTTTGGGAGCCCAAGAAATAAAAAATCTGTCACTGTTCCACTTTTCCTCCATTTATTTGCTGTGAAGTGATGGGACCAGATGCCATGATCTTTGTTTTTTTAAGGTTGAGTTTGAAGCCAACTTTTTCAGTCTCCTCTTTCACCTTCATCAAGAGGCTCTTTAGTTCCTCTTCACTTTCTGCCATTAGAGCGGTATTATCTCCATATCTGAGGTTGCTCATATTTCTCCTGGCAATCTTGAATCCAGCTTGTGAATCATCTAGCCTGGCATTTCGCATGATGTATTCTGTATAGAAGTTAAATAAGCAGAGTGACAATATACAGCATTGTTGTACTCCTTTCCCAATTTTGAACCAGTCTGTTGTTCCATGTCCAGTTCTAACTATTGCTTCTTGGCCTGCATACAGGTTTCTCAGGAAGTGGGTAAGGTGGTCTGTTATATTCATCTCTTGAAGAATTTTCCATAGTTTGTTGTGATCCACACAGTCAAAAGCTTTAGTGTTGTCAATGAAGCAGAAGTAGACGTTTCTCTGCAATTCCCTCGCTTTTTCTATTATGTTGGCAATGTGATCTCTGGTTCCTCTCTGCCTTTTCTAAATCCAGCTTGTACATCTGGAATGTGTCTCTCATCAGTTCATCTCTAAGCTCTCTAAGAAACTTTCAAAATCTTTTCAATGTGGTTTGACACATTAAATAGCGCACCAGTTCCATTTTCACTCAGAGGCATCCTTCCAATCTTTACTATTTGTTCCCTGGGCCCTGAGGGCTGCCCTCAGGACCCTTCTTCACCTCCTCTGGCCTGTGTTGGATTTCTTATTTCTGGATCCTACATCTTCTTCATGGTTTCATCCCTCCTTTTGATGAAACACATCCTGGAGTAGTTTCTTGAACAGGTAAACTCTGAAAGTCAAGTCTTTTTATAGCTCGCCTATTTAAAAGTGGGGTTTTTCTGCTAGCTCAGTTGGTAAAGAATCCGCCTGCAATGCTGGAGACCCCAGTTCAACTCCTGGGTCAGAAATATCCCCTGCGGATGGGAAAGGCTACCCACTCCAGTATTCTGGCCTGGAGATTTCCATGGACTGTATAGTCCATGGGGTCACAAAAAGTTGGACATGACTGAGCAACTTTCACTTTAACAGATCTAAAAGTATTTTTATTCTAGCATCATATTCAAGTGATCATTTGTCTATCAGTTCAGTTCAGTTCAGTCACTCAGTCGTGTCTGACTCTTTGTGACCCCATGAATCGCAGCACGCCAGGCCTCCCTGTCCATCACCAACTCCCTGAGTTCACTCAAACTCATGTCCATCGAGTCGGTGATGCCATCTAGCCATCTCATCCTCTGTCGTCCCCTTCTTCTGCCTTCAGTCTTTCCCAGCGTAAGGGTCTTTTCCAGTGAGTCGGCTCTTC
>NW_011485921.1:11718-13635 GCF_000754665.1 Bison bison bison | reverse complement strand
AACTTTACAATATTGTATTGGTTTTGCCATATATCAACATGCTTTTGTCTTTGTTTCTTCGTGTGTGCTTTTATCGTCAGTTGTGTCATGCTGTTGTGAAGTTTTAATGAACTTGTGAACCAATAATTAGAGCCAAAGGCTTTCCCACTTGGTCTCTCACTGTTTACCTGGGGAATGGATTTTTGGATCTGTCAACAAAACATGAATAGTCAGCCTCAGAAATAAATGGAAAGTTTCATTTGAGCCAACCTGAGGATGATAACCAGGGAAACAGTCTTTTAGAAGAGCTCTGAGGACAGTTCTGAAGAGGGGAGGAGAGGGGAAGCCAGTATGTCTGTGACTTTAGAATTGGGTGGGTACAGTCAAGCACACATCTTGCTGGAAGGTTACTGCTCTTCATTCGGGAACAGACATCTGAGTTAATGGTTTTAGTGCTTTTCCAAGTATGGGAAGATGCAGGAAACTGGGTTCATAAAATTTTCACCCAAAAACGCCTAATGGTACCTGGCATCAGTTTTGTCAGTTTTCCCAGAGGACAAAATTCCTCACTCTGATCTTCACCTTGAATTCCTTTTAGGGTATAATTTAGGTCAGTGACCGCAGTGGCTCACAACTGGATTCCAGTAGGACTGGATGGTGGGCAACAATCTTTGTTTTACAAACTCCTCCCTTTAGGTCTTAACTTTGACCAAGGTTTGAGAGGCGTTTTGTGACCAATGTGGCCCACAACACTAGGAATGCTCATCCCCAGGTCAGGCCAGGATTTCTTTGATAGGACCCTGCATGTGCTATTAGTGGACTAGGCCCTCCTGACAGTAACCCCCAGCCTCTGGATGGCCTGTCTTGCTGGTCTGTTACAGTCAGGAAATGATTCCCTCTTGTTGCTTCTTCCCATAGCTAGAGTTCTGCTATTACCATCATTGATCTTTGAGAGCTATCTATTGGGTGAATGGTTTCAAGTCACTTAGTTATTGTTGCTTTTATCAGAGGCTCAGTCACACATCTGGTAATGCAAGAAACGATCATGTCGTCAAATAGGCAGGATATGAACAGTATAGCTAGTGAGACTAGTAAGGTCTTAAGCAAGTATTTAAGGTGAGAACTTCTGGTAGGTATGGCTCCATACCTCCTCAGGTCCTGTGACCTGGTCTGTTCTGTACCAGTCCGTATCTTTAAGGGAAATGATCTATTGGTGTTGTGCATCAGTTTCACCAAAGCTCTATGCACATGCAGGGTACATGGCGAGTCTTGGTGATCCCATGCAGAATTGAGAGAGGCGTGTTATCTTCTAAGGAGTTTTCATGGCTGGCACTAGAAGAAGAAGAATTGATCTTTCTAGTTGAGCAGGTGTTTCTGTCGTTGGGGAGGTCAGGTTAATGCATAGTGCAGATGAACAGTGCACACTAGAGGGCAGGGAAAAACATTTCTGTTTTACTCGTCTTACCTTAAAATATTAACTTTATTCAGTCAGCCTGAAAGTTGGTACCTTTTGAGCTCCTTCACCCATTTTGCCCCTACCTCAACACAGAAAATGACCTTAAGGATTCTTGGGAAATGGAAATGAACTGATGTCACTTCCCTATTTCTATCTGTTCAAGGGCTTTCCATCCCATGCAAGGAATAATTCAATTTTCCATCTCACACAGACACACAAAAATCCCACTAGAGCTCTACTTGTCCTGGTGTCTTTTCTAATTCATTTCCCGTCTTGCTGCCTGCTCTATGCCCCTGTAGTCTCCTGCTCCTCTTGTGATTGCTGTAACCTACAAAGTTTATTTCCACCTTAGAGTTGGTATTTGTTGATTCCTCTTTGCAAAGCTCACCTTGGGTTCTTTGCACAGTACCTCCCCGCTTGCAATCCAGTCTCTGTTCCCAGGTCTCCTACTCAGAGAGCATTTGTTTGTTTTTTATTTTTTT
>NW_011485921.1:10389-11618 GCF_000754665.1 Bison bison bison | reverse complement strand
TAAAATTCCATATCATCTATGATTACACTCCTATTATGGCTCATTCTTGCCATTTTTATCTGCCTTCTTGCTGCATGTTTGTCTGTCTTATTAGTTTTTTCAAGGAACTAAATTTTGGCTTTGTCAAAAGTCCCTATTTTTCATTTTTAGCTTAATCATTTTGCTATTATATTTAGTCTTTCTTCTTTTTACCTTCTTTTGGTATATTCTTTTCTTTTCTCATTACTTAAGTTGATTGCTCAGCTCTTTATTTTACAAGTTAATTCTACTAAATAGTCAAGGAACAATCAATGGTAATCATGCACAAACTACTCTAGATTATAGTAAGAGAGGGAATACTTGCCAACCCAGTTTATGAAGTTAGCGTAACTTTGATATTAAAACTTGACCAAGAGAAAATATGACAAGGAACATTACAGGCCTAGTTATCTTACGTAGGTACAAAAATCTTTAAAAAAATCTTATCAGCATATGAAAATTGACAAAGATGAGTTTTCCTCAATACTGCAGGGTTTCATGGATTAGAAAATCAGTTAATACAATTCTCCATAAAACTAAAATAAGAAGAAAAGGCATATGGTTAAACAAAAAGCCATATGGTTTAAAAAAAGGCATATGGTAATCTCAGTAGTTGCAGAAAAGCATTTGTTGAGGACAATATCCATTAATTTAAAAAATTCTTAGCATTATTAAGAGTAGAAAGAAATTTACTTTATATGGAAAGTGAAAGTGTTCGTCACTCAGTCCTGTCTGACTCTTTTCAACCCTATGGACTGTAGCCCACCAGGCTCCTCTGTCCATGGAGTTCTCCAGGCAAGAGTACTGGAGTGGGTTGCCATTCCCTTCTCCAGGGGAACTTCCCGATCTGGGGATCAAACCCAAGTCTGCTGCATTGCAGGCAAATTCTTTACCATCTGAGACACTTTCTACCAAAAATACACAGAAAATATCATAATTAATAGTAAAACATTGAAAATATTTCCTTTAAGATTAGGAGCAACAAAAAGTGGCTACTCTCACTGGCATAGCTTAGCCAGTGCAGTAAGAAAAAGAAGAGAGAAACAAAAGTTATAAGAATTGAAAAGAAAAATCTCAAAATTTATCATTCACAGATGATGTTAGGATCTACACAGAAAACTTCAAAAAATCTACAGTTAATAAGGGAATTTAGTAGTTTTTCTGTATATGAAAAAAATCAACATACAAAAAGCAATTGCATTTATATATAC
>NW_011485921.1:8755-10289 GCF_000754665.1 Bison bison bison | reverse complement strand
TTAACAGCATCACCTTTTAGGATTTTCACTAGCTCAGCTAGAATTCCATCACCTCCACTAGCTTTATTCATAGTGATGCTTCCTTCCTAGGGCATATGTAATTTCACACTCCAAGATATCTGGCTCTTAGGTGAGTGACCATACCATTGTGGTTATCTGGCCGGTTAAGACCCTTTTTGTACAATTCTTCTGTGTATTCTTGCCAGCTCTTGTTAATCTCTTCTGCTTCTGTTAGTTCCTTACCGTTTTTTTCCTTTATAGTGCCCATTCTTGCGTGAAATATTCCCTTGATATCTCCAATTTTCTTGAAGAGATGTCTAGTCTTTAAATTCTCTTGTTTTCCTCTACTACTTTGCATCGTTCATTTAAGAAGACCTTCTTATCTATTCTTGTTCTTCTCTGTGATACAGTTAAATTAAGCATGGTCTTTGACCTCTTCATAGGCACAGGGCACCATGGGACCTCTAAGGAGGAGTGTCCATCTCAACCAGCAAGCATGGGCAGGGAAGGAGGAAGACTTTCTAAAAGAAGGGACATGAGCCTCAGCTGTATCCTAAAGGGAGAGGAGGCCAAGAGGTGGAGGAATGGTATTCCAGGTCCAGGAAACAGGAGGAGCAAGGTCTGAAGGCTCCAGTATGCAAGAATTTAAGAAGCGCTATATTTCAGAGCATCAACAGACATAAAGGTTAGAGGAAAAGTTGGAGAAGGAAATGGCAACCCACTCCAGTATTCTTGCCTAGAGAATCCCACGGATAGAGGAGCCTGGTAGGCTGCTGTCCATAGGGTCGCACAGAGTTGGCGACGACTAAAACGACTTAGAATGCATGCATGCATTGGAGAAGGACCTGGCAACCCATTCCAGTATTCTTGCCTGGAGAATCCCAGGGACAGAGGAGCCTGGTGGGCTGCCGTCTATGGGGCCTCACAGAGTTGGACACAACTGCAGTGACTTAGTAGCAGAAGCAGAGGAAACGTTTGAGACTCAGAGTCTGTATCACCAAGGGTGTGATATGCTCTCTTCTCAAGCTTGGGCTTTATCCTTAAGGCAACTGGAAGCCATGGAAAGACTTTCAGACAATGTGACAGGAGCAGATATATCACATGGACCATCAGTTACTGCAGAGGGGAGAAGTGGCTTTGCCAGTAGTCCAGGTAGAGGGGGTGGTGAGCTCCGGAAATGGGGGCCATTGGAGGACAGATAGAAATGGAGAAACAGTCACATGATAAAATCTACGGGACTCCAGGGCTAAATGGAGCGGGGCCTGAGAGATGGTGCTGTGGAGGCTGGTTCTCTAAGGGATTGTGTGCTTGGTGGCATCTCCATCTGGGACACAGGAGGATTTAAGTGGAGCTGCCCCAAATGGAAGGAGATGTGCTCAAGCTGAGTCTTAGTAGTTAGAGGCTGGAGATGATGTCCCCCTTGATGAAATCATTTTCCATATTCTTTTAAAGAAAGCAGCCAGTGTAGATCACACTTCAGAAACATTTCTTTGTTTTTTAAATAAAAGGGTTAAAATGAAAGATTTGGGCACCC
>NW_011485921.1:7074-8655 GCF_000754665.1 Bison bison bison | reverse complement strand
AATTCTGCATTATAAATAAGCAAGGGAGGTCTAAATACTTCTCTAAATATAGAGAAGCAAATTCAGTATTGTAAAGATGTTGATACATAAGTGGATACAATTCCAATGAAAATCCCAAAAAGATGTTGCTTGTGGAGCGTTACAAACTGATTAAAATATTTGTTAATGATCAGAGAAGCAAGAATAGCCAAGACACTCCTAATGAAGAAGAAGTAAATGGAGGAACTCATCTTGCCTTTATCAAGAACTGTTTGAAATCTATAGTCATTAGGAGGATGTGGTATACACCAGTGGAAAACAACAGAGAGTAGATCTCTGTGGAGGAAGAACCACTCCAAAGACCTTGTTTGCCTGCCCAGTACTGTCACATGAGCACTAAATACATTTCCATTTTGTTTTGGCCCTTTTATGGTTTTGGACCTATTTTGTCAAGCAGTTGGCCTATTTTCATAAAACTTCTATTGCTTTAATAGTCACTGTGTAAATTTTGATATTTGAAAATAGCATTAATATTTAAATTAAGATGTCTGTTTTAAAACACAAGAACTTTAGAGTATTTTGACTTTAATCACCCTCTACTTAATTTACGTGCTATTGTTATTGATATTATGGTTCTATTTTTAAACCATATAAGACACTATTGTTTTTGTACTCTAGTATGTTTTAGATTACCCACATATTTACTACTTTATTTGCACATCTTCTTATATCCCTAACCTTCCATGTGAGATCACTTTTATTGCTATAGAGTATATTCAATACATTCTATACACAGTATAGAATTTTATGGGGACTTCTATTGGTTTCTGATACTCCATATATTTTTCAGTTCAGTTCAGTCTTGGGAAGATCCCCTGGAGAAGGGAAAGACTACCTGCTTCAGTATTCTGGCCTAGAGAATTCCATGGACTGTATAGCCCATGGGGTCGCAAAGAGTCAGACACAACTGAGTGACTTTCACTCGCTGACTCACTCATTCAGTCACTCAGTCATGTCTGACTTTTTGCAACCCCATGGACTGCAGCATGCCAGGCTTCTCTGTCCATCACCTCTCTGAGTTCACTCAAACTCATGTCCATCGAGTCAGTGATGCCATCTAGCCATCTCATCCTCTGTCGTCCCCTTCTTCTGCCTTCAGTCTTTCCCAGCATCAGGGTCTTTTCCAGTGAGTCAGCTCTTCATATCAGGTGGCCAAAGTATTGGAACTTCAGCTTCAGCATTAGTCCTTCCAATCAATATTCAGGGTTGATTTCCTTGCAGTCCAAGAGACTCTCAAGAGTCTTCTTGAACACCACAGTTCAAAAGATTTTAAAAATACTTATTTATTTGGCTGTGCTGGGCCTTAGTTGCAGCATGTGGGATCTAGTTCCCTGACCAGGGATGGAACCTAAGCCCCCTGCATTGGGAGCACAGAGTCTTAGCTACTGGACCACCAGGGAAGTCCCAGAGTTTTGGTGTTTAGAAATATCTTTATTTGGCCTCCAGTCATTTTTTTAGGCAGAGCCAGGGCAGGGTAGGGGGAGGAGTTCAGTTACTCACAGTGTTAAAAGTTCACCTTGAAATCAAATGAAACAAAATCAG
>NW_011485921.1:4457-6974 GCF_000754665.1 Bison bison bison | reverse complement strand
GTCCTTTGCAGACCAGACCTGGAGCAGGGGGCAGCTTAGATGCCTGAGGGCAATCCCACTTGAGATGCCCCTCCTTTCCACAGTAATAACAAGCCCATCCCTTTTCACCTGGGTCCCTCTGGGCATTTTTCTCACGCTGTTTCAGAGCAGGTCTAACAGCCATTGTTGAGGCGTCAGTCTTTCGCCTGGTTCTTTTTTGCCTTTTATTTTCCTCCTCATATTCTCTACCATAATATGCCATCTGAGCCAGCTGCAACAGTTTTTTAAAAAACTGATTTGGTCCAAACGCCCCTTTTTGTAACTTACGTCAGATATCTGGAGCCGACTGAGTGAGAAATCTTTTAAGATCACTTCTCCCTCTGAACTTTCAGGCTCAACGTCAGTAAACTTGTAGAGAGCCTCCAATAATTATTTAGGAATTTACCAGGAGTTTCCTTCTGTCCCTATTCTTTGTCAGTAAACTTAGCCCAGTCTTAGCACGTGCTCACTTGAGTGCTTCAAGAATACATTCAGCAAAGTGGCTCTGTTATAGGAACTGCTTGGCTCCCAGTAGAGAGGAGGGCTATTTCGGGCTCCCTCTTTCCTCTTATCTCACGTTCAAGCCATTCATCTCCAAAAGTAGTAGCTTCCTCCCAAACTCAAGTTTTCAAGTCCGAAGTCAGCGTCTGTCCCAAGACATGCATTACATCTCTCCAAGTAAGCTCATAGAGTAAAGCTAGTCCCATAAAGTCTTGTATGTACTTTTTGGATCCTCTTGATAGTCTCAACCACAAATGGTACCGTTTGAATTTCTACTGAGACTGAGGCAACCCCTCCTAGAAGGGTGCCCTGACTCCCAGCCTGTTCAGTTGGGAGCCTCAGGTTCAGGGGCAAAGTAAGAGAACAGGAGGCAGCTGAAGGTTTCACACCCAAATCTGTACCCTTAAGACATAAGGCTGGCATGTCTTGCAGAGAGATCAAGAGCAACACATATGGCACTTCTGCCCATTTCTCTTGTTTTCTACAGATCCGGTCTAGTTGTAAAACAGTATCGTAATTGAGAGACCCTTTAACAGGCCGGTGTTCCCCGTCTTCTAAAGGATACCATGGCCACTCATTATCACAGAAGAAGATCAGGAGTGTCTTTTTTAAACTCTGGGGATCAAACTTGTCCCAGTTTTTAAAATACATTTTAAAAGAGTGGTTTTTGGAACTGCTAGTTCCCATCTGGAAGAGAGAAAAAAAGCGGCATCCACAGCCGTGGCTTTTTTCCACCAGAAGCGTCCTTCCGTGCTCTAGATGGGGGTGTAGACAGACTCTCCACCAAAGTTTTCCTTCCCTGGTTGGACTTAGTCTGTCCCTTACTGATGCAGGCGTCTTACTCATCCCTCCAGGTTCTACCACTGAGGCGGGGTGGAGATGCACCAGCGGTAGACCTGATGGCATCCCAGACTGATTGAGTTCCATACCAACAAGACCTTTGTTTGATTTGTCCTTTTCTCTGATGCCGCCTGGGTTGGACCAGAGTAGTTTTCTCAGAATGTTTCCCAAGCTAGGACTCCTAGGGGAAGCATCCATCTTTCATGTGCCTATGCACATTCCTGAGTACAGTCCTGACCGCAGTAGAAGCAGTGAGTCATAAAGGGATGAACAGCAATCACGATATCCCTTCTGAGCGTCACCACGTGACTATATGTGATAACAAAAGGAGTGGTGGAGAGTTGAGTGAGGAAAAAATGATTTTTTGTCCTCCAGTTACCAGGGCCAATCCTTCCAGTTCATTTCCACAGATTCCACAAAAGGAAAAATCTAGGGAGTTGAGACAAAAGCCATCAGAGAGCCTTCTCTGATCCACTAAGAGCTAGCATTTCCTATCTGACCAGATCCTGCAATTCCCGAGCTGTGTCCTCAAAAACCTCATGGTCACCAGTATTGGAGCTTCAGCTTCAGCATCAGTCCTTCCAATGAATGTTGAAGACTGATTTCCTTTAGAACTGACTGGTTTGATCTCCTTACAATCCAAGGGACTCTCCAGAATCTTTTCCAACACCATAGTTCAAAAGCATCAATTCTTCGGCGCTCAGCCTTCTTTCTGGTCCAACTCTCACATCCATACATGACTACTGGATAAACCAGAGCTTTGACTAGATGGACCTTTGTCAGCAAGGTAATGTCTCTTTTTAATATGCTGTCTAGGTTGGTTATAGCTTTTCTTCGAAGGAGCAAGTATCTTTAATCTCATGGCTGCATCATCATCTACAGTGATTTTGGAGCCCAAGAAAATAATATCTGTCACTATTTCCATTGTTTCCCCATCTATTTGCCATGAGGTGATGGGAACAGATGCCGTGATCTTAGTTTTTTGAATGTTGACTATTTTTTTTTAATTTTATTTTATTTTTTAACTTTACAATATTGTATTGGTTTTGCCATATATCAAAATGAATCCGCCACAGGTATACATGTGTTCCCCATCTTGAACCCTCCTCCCTCCTCCCTCCCCATACCATCCCTCTGGGTCGTCCCAGTGCACCAGCC
>NW_011485921.1:3991-4357 GCF_000754665.1 Bison bison bison | reverse complement strand
CGACTGAACCGAACTGAGATGGGCTTCTCATCCTGCCATCTTATGGTACTGCTGCCACCTAGCTTTAACCAGATACATATTCAAAGACCACGTCCTGTTGGCCTAAAGAAAGCTCCTTGCAACAGCCAGGAGCAGTAAGACCATAGAAAGAGCAAAAGCCACCTTTTTCTAACCCCTTCAGCCTGACTCTCCTCCATTCTTAGGAACCTATAAATAGGAATTTCTGTGCCAAATCAGGGCACTAGCAGTGTTCTTAAAATCATAGGGGGAAAAGGTGAGGTTTAGCCAGTTTGATCCTGTTCCAAAATAATTTCTTCAACCATCTAATGTCTATGAGTTTCTAATGAAAGCTGTGAGGTTTGTTTT
>NW_011485921.1:0-2262 GCF_000754665.1 Bison bison bison | reverse complement strand
GATGTCTAGCTCTAGGTGAGTGATCACATCATAGTGGTTATCTGGGTCATTAAGATCTTTTTTGTATAGTTCTTCTGTGTATTCTTGCCACCTCTTCTTAATATCTTCTGCTTCTGATAGGTCCATACTATTTCTGTCCTTTATTGTGCTCATCCTTGCATGAAATGTTCCCTTGGTATCTCTAATATTCTTGAAGAGCTCTCTAGTCTTTCTCATTCTGTTCTTTTCCTCTATTTTACTTAAGTATATTTCATTAACTTTAATGATATATTTTATAAACAATATATTTTACTTACATATCCAGAATACTATCATTTTACATGTGAGCAATAAAACATTATTGAAATGTTTTATAATCTTTTTTCATGTTAAATTTTAAATTTTCTTGTGCATTTTATACTTATGGGACATCTAAATTTGGACTAGTTATGTTTAAGGGCTGATAGTGCCACATGTCTAGCGGCTACTGTTTTGGACAGTTATATTTTATCAGAAGGCCCTAGAAATCTGTATGTTTAAAAGCATCCTCAGTGATTCTTATCAAGAAAGTCTGGAAAATGCTGCTTCAGGGAATGGTAGACACTAAACAGTGAGTTTTTAGCCATTTTGGTGGCCTCACAGACACTTACGTAATGTTGGAGGGGAAGAGGCTTTGGAGGTCATATGGCACAATTTCCCCCTTTTACTGATGAGAGAACAGAAGTAATTGATTTGCCAAGTCACATGATCTGTTTCAGTGAGAGCTGGAACTAGAATCTGTCTCCAGATGTTCTATTTTTATTCTTTCCACTGCATTTATGTGTGTTCTTCAGGCTGTCTGAATTATGTGGGGGAAAAATCTGTCAGAGTGGTATCTGGTGTACCAAACCTCAACCCACATTTGATTTTGAGGCAATAGAAGGTACCACTTACTGAGTGCCTACTATGTACCAGGCACTGTACTGTGTGCAATTTACGTGTTAAGTTTAAACCCTCACAACGAAAGTGTAAATATGTCCATTTAAAGATGAGAGGAGTAGGAACGTCTTCAAGTTCACAAATGATAAGTGTCCAGGAGGGGCTTTGAACTAGGGTCTGGCTCCTAGACCATGTCTTTCCCAACATGGCCTAGTCCTCAAAGACAGGATGTCTTGTCTACTCATGGTGCTGAGGCAAGGGCTGGAGGTTCTAACAGTGCACCAAAATGGAGGAATGATCTTCCAGCATCATGTGACCCAGTCACTGCTGCCATGGCTCTTCCTTATGCTTGGGAGCATTTCTCCATGACAGCCCCCCTCTTCTGAAGGTTGCCAACCCCCTTCACCCCCTTGCTGTGGACATGATCTTCTAGTTCTCACAGCCCTCATTGCAAGGATGGGAGAAGTCATCCTGCCCTTTGCCTCTACCCTAGCCACATCTCTATTCATAGCTCCAGTGTCTAAAGCTCTGGGGGTTGGATTCTCAGGTTCTCAGTTTGAATTGTAGCTGGGGAAGATTCCTCACAGACAGATTGTCATTCCTTGAACTGGAAAATCCATCCACTGGAGGAACATGGTGAGGTTTCCATGCCTCTGTATTTGGCTTGGCAACCACCTAGGAGACCTTTCAACTCTTTGAGGTTGGTATAACCTAGAACCTAGTCATCAGTTGGGAATGGAGTGTCTTCAGGAAAATGAAATTGTCATGTTCTGATTCATATACACACACAGAACTCAGGAAAATGTGTGTGTGTGGAGCGGCTTGATAGAAGTCTTAGAATTGGTATACTGTGTTCAGAATAAGCAAGGTCATTCTTCTTCCACTTCATAGAATGATGGGGTGCTTAGAGCAAACACAATGTGTAACCTCCACTCATACCCCAACCTTTTATAAATGGGTAAAAATAGATCAAAATCTGCAACAAGTGATCATGGAAATTAGCCTTAGGAGAGAAAGTCAAGAACAGCATGAAAAGGTGTAAGTATCAAAAGTGGGGACAGGGGACTTCCCTAGCGGTCCAGTGGTTAAGACTTCCTGCTTCCACCTCAGGGGTCATGGATTCAATCCCTGATCATGGAACTAGAATCCCACATGCTTCATGGCACAGCCAAAAAAAAAAAAAAAAAAAAATCTGAGTAGTTCTTCAATAAATGTTGGGAAAACTAGACATTGACATGCCAAAGAATGAAACTGTACCCATATCTTATACCACTTACAAACATTAACTTGAAATGGATTAAAGACTTAAATATAAGGCTTGAAACTGTTGCAGAAACCAGTACTTGAGAAACCAAGCACCACGCT
>NW_011485920.1:24840-25449 GCF_000754665.1 Bison bison bison | reverse complement strand
ACTTTATGAATTATTTTCTGAGCAATGCTTCAGAAGGCTTTGTGCCTTCTCATGCTCCTCTCAAGACCAATAAGCACCTTAATATTCCTTTTCAGTCAACTCAGCCGAGGGGAGGAAAAGACAAGTCAGAATTACCAGGCCTAACTCCTTCATCCTGGGATCTGTGCCTGCGGAATGAGGAGAGGGGGCTGGGGACCGTGCCTCCATTTTGTCAGTAATGCCTAACGTGGCTCCCGACATCTCCCCCTTTTTTATTTTTTAGAGCATAGGTATGAAACTCAGTAGATTGAGCAGAGACACTTCAACTGAGTATTCTGAAAAGGCACGGGGCTATTACACAAATCAGAACTAACAGGCATAAACACATGGCTGCATTAATCATTATTGTAGAAAAGGATCCATTGGAAAGATACCCCTCCAGATTTTCGAAGAGGGAATTAGAAAGCCATTGAGAGGAAGAGTCAGACCCCGCCTGCTTCACATTCTGAATATCCTCATGTAACTTAGAAATATCAATAATAAAATCTGAATGATTCCAGACGCCTAAAATATGATTCCTAATGCGTTCCCAAGAGTGCATGGACTCATTCACTTGTAGAGGGGTAACGC
>NW_011485920.1:21058-22098 GCF_000754665.1 Bison bison bison | reverse complement strand
TGGAAGTAGCCCCAATGTCCATTCATGAAGAAATAGATATATGCAATGTAGTCTGTACTACCAGTGGTATAGTATTCAGCCTTAAAAAATCAAGAAATTCTGACACAAGCTGCAACATGGAGAACCTTGAGGACACTATGCTAAGTAACACAAGCCAGTAACAAGGAGACAAATATTATATGATTTCACTTCAATGAATTACATGGAGTTGTCAAATTATAGAGATAAAAAGTTCTGAATCATGGTTCTCCAGGGGCTGGAATGAAGGGGGAAATGGGGTGTTAAATGGGGGCACACTTTCAGTTTTACAGGATAAAAGAGCTATGGAGATTGGTTGCATAACAACGTAAATAAAAAATGGATGAGAATCCTACAGCCCTTCTCCCCCCTACCCCCTATTCCTCTACCTGCCTTTTGTCTGTAGAACAATTTTAGCCACAGAATAACAGAGAAGTGAAAAAATGCAGAAACCAAGGAAAGTAAACAAAGAGGACAAAATAATTGTTTAGTCACTAAGCAAAGTCAAGGACCTTTACTTCCTTCTCATGGTCAATAGATCATATTCTGAGCCATATTCTGTGAGCTATCTTATAGGTACTGAAACCCCAGGGTGGAGACGTTAACTACAGGATGACCAGACTGTAGCCATGACATAACCTGCCAAAATTCTGAGATCTGTTCTCAAAAAATGGGAACAAATCAACCCTGGAACTAAAGATTAACTGTACTCAAAACAATCAGGATGATGCTGGTCGGGCCACCCCATAACCAATTTCAGGTTGTTGGTCAGAGTTGACTGTGTTGTTTCTGAACGTATCTCCTTTCCTCCATCTATACACCCTTCAGTTCAGTTCAGTTCAGCTGCTCAGTCGTGTCCAACTCTTTGCGACCCCATGAATTGCAGCACGCCAGACATCCCTGTCCATCACCAATTCCCGGAGTCCACCCAAATCCATGTCCATCGAGTCGGTGATACCATCCAGTCATCTCATCCTCTGTCATCCCCTTCTCCTCCTGCCCCCAATCCCTCCCAGCATCAG
>NW_011485920.1:19557-20958 GCF_000754665.1 Bison bison bison | reverse complement strand
AATACCCTCCCTAAATAAGAAAAAGGAGGATTTACTTGTATCTTATCTGGAGCTATCTTTAAACCCCAGCTTTCCAAGGCCTCAATCAATTCAGATAAAATTTATTGCAACAAGGCTCTGTCCTTATGAGCTGCCAAAATATCATCCATATAATGTATCAAATATAGGTCTTTATCTTTTCCTCTAACATTTTGCACAACTTGGCCTACAAATTTCTGACGCAAGGTAGGGCTATATTTCATTCCCTGAGGCAAAACTTTCCATTGAAACCTTCTATAGGGCTGTTTAAAATTAGTTGAAGGGAGACTGAAAGCAAACGGTTTATAATCTTGATCAGGCAGCAGAATGGCAAAGAAACAATCCTGTAGATCTATAACTATCACATTATACTGAAAAGGCACAGCCACCAGGGAAGGGAGGCCCGGCTGGAAGGCCCCCATGTCTTCCATAGTTGCGTTTATAGCCCACAAATCTTGTAACAATCTCCATTTTCCTTATTTTTTCTTAATAACAAAAATAGGAGTATTCCAGGGGCTATTAGAAGGCTCTGTATGGCTGGCTGCCAATTGTTCCATAACTAATCCCCAGCTGCCTGTAACTTTTCAGCTGCTAATGGCCATTGCTCCACCCATACCGGGTCATCAGATTTCCAGGTAATAGGGTCGGCAGCAAGAGCAACAGCCTCTAGGATAAATTTGAATATCCCAGACCTTCTCTATTCTTGTTGGGAACCGTCTCTAACGGCGAAACAATTCCCTGCTGATCTTTACCAAGCCCCTTATCAGGATTATACCTCATTTGCAGCATTTGATTAGTAACCTTTTCATCTGGGCTATATAAAAGCATTCCCATCTGAGATAATATATCTCTCCCCCATAAAGAAAAAGGTAGTGAAGGAATCACAAATGGACAAAAAAGTACCTTGTGCCCCCTTCTCATCTGGCCATGTCAAAATTTGTGAGCTCTTAGCAACCGAGGGCACTGACCCTATTCCTACCAGGCTGGCACTGGTCAAGCGTGTCGGCCAGGACCAGAGCCAGTCTTTTCCAGCAATGCAAGAGATGTCTGCTCCAGTAACTAAAAGCCCTGATATTTTATTTTCTTGAATTAAAAGAGCTTTTAAAGGCCTAGAAGCTGTAATTTCCTGCACCCAAAAAGCTAGATCACTAGATACAAATCCTCTGGGGCCCCTAGCTTGAGAAGTCAGGGTTTTTCCTGTCTGATAATAAGGTAAAAGCAAAAGCTGTGCTGTTCTTTGACCTTTATTAATTTGCACAGTTTTAGTAGGCAGCAAGATCAAAACTTAAATTTCCCCAGTATAATCAGAATCTACTACACCAGGCACCACTGAAATTCCTTGAAAAGAAAGCGAGCTACCCCAGCACAAGTCCTACAATGCCC
>NW_011485920.1:19080-19457 GCF_000754665.1 Bison bison bison | reverse complement strand
TGAATAATGCTGTTATGAACATGAGCGTAAAAATATCTCTTCCAGAGTATGCTTTCAACTCTTCTGGGTATAGGTTCAGAGGTGGAATTGCTGGATCACATGGTTTTAAGATGTTTTTCTGCTTGTGATGGAGAAGATGTTCACATATTGAGGAATGGAGAAGTCATTTTGGCTTATCCATGGTTCAGCCTGACCTGTGTGTGAATTAAGACTGCCTTTCCAACCCTCACAGCTCATCTGCTTTAACCATTGAGGTAAAGAGCATCTGTTTTGAAGATAAGGATGAATAACTCCCTTCTCATGGCCTCCATGTTAACACTCCCTGTGAGATAAAGTTCCCTTACCAGACACCAGGGAACTGCTGTCTCACTCTCTGT
>NW_011485920.1:18296-18980 GCF_000754665.1 Bison bison bison | reverse complement strand
TCCTGTAAGGAGGTCTTTTCACTTAACCAGAGGCCGAGTCGTAGCCCATTCAGGAGTCCAGTGTCTCGTCATTGCAGTCTGCCCCTGTGTGTCCACGTTAAAATGGTTAATTACAAACATAGCATGGTGTAAAACATGATGTGGATGTTTAATTTTTTTTTTAATTTAAATTCTCCCTGTCTTAATTTAGCTATCTGACTTTTTAAAGTCTGATGCGCCCTTTCCACTATGGCTTGGCCTTGGGGATTATAAGGTATTCCTGTTGAATGTACTATGGAAAATTGTTGACAAAATCTCTTAAAAGCAACAGAAGTATAAGATGGAGCATTATCTGTTTTTATCTGTTCTGGGAGTCCTATTTGGGAAAAGCATTGAAACAAGTGCTGAATTACATCTCTTGCTGCTTCACCTGATCTAGCAGAGGCTGTAACAACATGAGAAAACGTATTCACAGTAACATGCACAAAGGACAGTTTTCCAAAGGCCGGGATATGAGTTACGCCCATTTGCCAGACAGCATTAGGCCTAAGGCCTCGGGGATTTGCTCCTAATGGTGGAGATGGATTAAATGTTGGGCAGTTTGGACATAACTATTTGTCTAGCTGCTTCCCTAGGGATATGAAATTCATACCTTAAACCAGCTGCATTTTGATGATGAATTTTGTGAGAATTTTTGGCCTTGTC
>NW_011485920.1:13776-16524 GCF_000754665.1 Bison bison bison | reverse complement strand
TATGTACATGTGATTCTTTTATCACATATCTCATCAAATATAGTTGAACACTTTCTGTATTCCAGACACTATTTTGGCTGCTGGGAAGAAAACAGTATCAAAAGTGTGATGGGCTGAATGCATCTCCCTGCTCTCAAATTCATATGTTGAAGTCCTAATCCTCAGGAACCACAGAATGTGACTGTATTAGTCACTGGGCCTGAAAGACGTCATTAAACTTAAACGAGGTCACTAGAGTGGATCCTAACTCAGTATGACTGATGTCTTCATAAGAAGAGGATTAGAATGCAGGGAGTATACGCAGAAACCAAGAGGTGAGAGATTAAGCAAATATAAATACAAGACACCTACATGTAGTGAATTTCATAGAAACAGAGAACAATAAAAAATATATATTTAATACATATATCCTAGATGCTGCTAAGTCGCTTCAGTTGTGTCTGACTCTGTGTGACCCCATAGACCGCAGCCCACGAGGCTCCCGTCCCTGGGATTCTCTAGGCAAGAACACTGGAGTGGGTTGCCATTTCCTTCTCCAATGCATGAAAGTGAAAAGTGAAAGTGAAGTCGCTCAGTCGTGCCTGACTCTTAGCGACCCCATGGACTGCAGCCTACCAGGCTCCTCTGCCCATGGGATTTTCCAGGCAAGAGTACTGGAGTGGGTCGCCAGTGCCTTCTCCATATCCTAGATAGATACATATTTTATGCATGTTGATTTTACATATATACGTATTTACTATGTACAGATACAATCACAAGTACAGACATAACTTTTTTGTGTGTGTGCTTTCCAGATAATGGTTCTTTTCCTTCTTTCTTTTTGACAAATTGAAGATTTGTGGCCACTGAAGTTAATGTTTACCACATTTTAAAAAATATTTTAAAATGTACATAATAAGGTATGTACATTATTTTTTTACAGAATGCTCTTGCACACTGAGTAGAGTGTAGCATGACATAACTTTTACATGCACAGGGAAACTAAAAAATTTGTATATGACTCCGTTTATTGCCAGTTCTTTTTATTGGGTTGTCTGGACTCAACCAGAGATATTTCCAAAGTATGCCTGTGTGGGTGATAGTATTTGATTAATGAATGAATCTCCAGTTTGGGTCATATCACTTATTTTATTTTGTTTGTTGTGCTGTGCAGCTTGTGGGATCTTAGTTCACCCATAAGGGACAGAACCCACAATCTCTGCAGTGGAAGCATGGAGCCCTAATGACCAGACCACCAGGGAATTCCCCATACCATTCAATAGTTATGAAAATGCACCATTTTCTTTCCTGGAGAATTACCCACATTCTGGTTTCAGGTAATGGTGCTTTCAGTTGAAATGTGAATCTATCTGTCCTGTCCACTATGAGCTGGTGGTTGATCTGGAGGCTTGACTACATTGTGATTCAACTTTTCATCGAGTCTTGCCTATCACAGCACAGGGAGTAGCACAGGATATCCGGTTGTCCCGGAAGTAAGGGAAGGATGATAATCAGGTGAGGTCAACCTCTTCCATCAAAGTTTTACCAACAGTTTCAGTCTCCGTTACTTGGATCCTATGCTTTTAATTTCATCACGGCTCTCAATTTGGTGACTTTCCTACTTCTGTTCAACCTCCTCCATCTATTTTAAAACTATACTTCCTATTTTTCTTATTTGGCTGCTCCAGGTCTCAGCTGTGGCACCTGGGGTCCTTCATTGTGGCGTGAAGACTCTCCCTGCACAGGCAGGCTTCTCCCTAGCTGGGGTGGGCAGGCTCAGTCACCCCCCAGCATATGGGATCTTAGTTCCCTGACCAGGGATCAAACTCATGTCTTATGCATTGGAGGGTGGATTCTTAAGCACTGGACCACTGGGGAAGTCCCCTGTTCCATCTAGTTTTAATTCATCTCATAACTTGCTACTCAGTTTCTTTTTGTAAATTATTATTTTATTTATTTATTATTGGCTGTTCTGGGTCTTTGTCGCTGCGTGGGCTCTTCTGTATTTGTGATGAGCAGGGGCTCCTCTCTAGTTGTGGTGCACAGGCTCCTCATTGCAGTGGTTTCTTCTGCTGCAGAACATGGGCTCCAGGGAATGCAGGCTTCAGGAGTTACGGCTCCCAGGTTCTAGAGTGCAGGCTCTGTAGCTGTGGCACAGGCTTAGTTGCCCCATGGCAAGTGGGATGTTCCTGGACCAGGGATCGAATCTGTGTCTCCTGCATTGACAGGTAGATTCTTAACTGCTGGACCACTGGTGAAGTCCCATCTTCCATCTAGTTGTATATCATCTCATGAGTTTTCTACTCCATTTCTTTTTTTAAAAAATAATTTTATTTATTTATTTATGACTGTTCTGGGCCTTTTCTGTAGCTGCAGTGCACAGGCTTCTCATTGTGGTGGTTTTTCTTGTTTCAGAGCTCAGGTTCTAGGGCATGCAGGCTTCAGGAGTTGCAACTCATGGGCAGTAGAGCACAAGCTCAGTAGTTGTGGCCCAGGGGCTTAGTTGCTCCATGGCATGTGGGATCTTGCCAGATCGGGGATCAAACCTGTGTCTCCTGTATTGGCAGGCACATTCTTTACCACTGTGCTGCCAGGGAAGCTCGCTACTCAGTTTCTTGACTTTCATCCCTCCTTCACTCTGTTTCAGTTGCTCAATCCCACAACCAATCCTCTACTTCATTATAACCGCTGTTTTCATTGTTCATAATCTCCATTTCAAGCATTCTGTCCTGCAACAGCTTAAACTTGTCTTTTCAGTTTCATTTTCTT
>NW_011485920.1:13003-13676 GCF_000754665.1 Bison bison bison | reverse complement strand
TCTCTTAGAAAGGCTTCTAGCTATAGTGTCTTTAAAAATTCCTAACTTCTATAAGCTATAGTAAAATATGCTAACTTTACAATATTCCTTAAATCTTTAACTTCTAACTATTTTAATTATTTCTAAGCCCTAAATTCAGTAAACTCCTTTGCCATAAACTTTCTCCTCACAAATAGGCTTCAGTTATCAATCCCTCCCATGGCCTTAAGCTATGGCCTATGTGCTCATCCTGGAACACTCTTTTGTAAAAGTCCTTGAACAAATGTCAATGATTAACTTTATGAATTATTTTCTGAGCAATGCTTCAGAAGGCTTTGTGCCTTCTCATGCTCCTCTCAAGACCAGTAAGCACCTTAATATTCCTTTTCAGTCAACTCAGCCTAGGAGAGGAAAAGACAAGTCAGAATTACAAGGCCTAATTCCATCCTGGGATCCGTGCCTGCGGAATGAGGAGAGGGGGCTGGGGACCGTGCCTCCATTTTTTCAGTAATGCCTTATGAGGCTCCCAACACCACCTCATGCGAAGAGTTGACTCATTGGAAAAGACTCTGATGCTGAGAGGGATTGGGGGCAGGAGGATAAGGGGATGACAGAGGATGAGATAGCTGGATGGCATCACTGACTCGAGGGACGTGAGTCTGAGTGAACTCCAGGAGTTGGTGATGGACAGGGA
>NW_011485920.1:10253-10793 GCF_000754665.1 Bison bison bison | reverse complement strand
GGACCCAGAAGACAAAGATGTCAGGACCTCGGGTCACACCCCTCCCCAGGCTGCCCACGTCAGGAAGGGCCATCATATCTCCAAGATGTCTCAATAGGCAAAGACACAGAATTCCCCTCTATCTTGCCAATTTCAGAATATGACCTAAGAGAAATCCCACAGCTCACCAAGCAGTAAGGTGCATCCATAGATAATCCGGCCAGACTCCTGGGTGGGGAAGGTGTTGATAGGATACCACACAGTCTTCAGGATGTTTGAAGTTCCTGCTTCAGGTATAGTTTCTAAAGGACTTGCTTCACATTCTGAAATATCAATTTCTTCCTTCCTGCTTAAATTCTGTTCTGGTTGGTACCTGAATTGGAGGTATTATGCTAAGAGTGGCCCATACTCATCCAACATCACACAGACTATTCCACATCTGTCCTACCTTAAGCACAGAAGGACATATAGAAAGCAGCATGAATGCACAAGATGGGTACTGTCCCATCAGCCCCCACAAGTCCAAGACCCCAGTCAAGGTGCAGTGGAATCTCACCTGAG
>NW_011485920.1:9683-10153 GCF_000754665.1 Bison bison bison | reverse complement strand
GAACTTGAAGAGCAATGCCAAGAGCCCTAGAATGAAGGCAAAACAAGTTGGTGGAGGGGGAGATGGTGGAGGGGGTGAGAAACTGGAGGAAGTACTCAAGCTAAAGAAATTGATTAAAGAAGGAGTGGGTTTGTTATTCACCTGCAAGACTTCCAGAAGACATGATGGCCATGATGGGGGTTCTCCTGCGAGCAAAGACACTGGCAAGTCCTTGGAAAAGGAGCCCATCATGTGCCATATCCTTGATCACCTCGGGTATGGGGAAGAAGATGTTCTGGAGTCTGGAAGGGAAAACAGGAACATGAGGACAGACCAGGGCATCTGCTCTCTGGTCTACAAGGTGTAAGGTGTCTTTATCTCTTGTCTCTCAATCCTAAGGGCTGGGAACCTGACCATCTGACAGTAGGTGGGGAGAAAACCATGACACTGACCTGGATGTAAGAGCACAGAGGGTGGTAATAGCCACAACA
>NW_011485920.1:8053-9583 GCF_000754665.1 Bison bison bison | reverse complement strand
TCTTCCATCTAGTTGTATATCATCTCATGAGTTTTCTACTCCATTTCTTTTTTTAAAAAATAATTTTATTTATTTGTTTATTTATGACTGTTCTGGGCCTTTTCTGTAGCTGCAGTGCACAGGCTTCTCATTGTGGTGGTTTTTCTTGTTTCAGAGCTCAGGTTCTAGGGCATGCAGGCTTCAGGAGTTGCAACTCATGGGCAGTAGAGCACAAGCTCAGTAGTTGTGGCCCAGGGGCTTAGTTGCTCCATGGCATGTGGGATCTTGCGAGATCGGGGATCAAACCTGTGTCTCCTGCATTGGCAGGCAGATTCTTTACCACTGAGCTACCAGGGAAGCCTGTTACTCACGTTCCTAACTTTCATCCCTCCTTCACTCTATTTCAGTTGCTCAATCCCACAACCAATCCTCTACTTCATTATAACCGCTGTCTTCATTGTTCATAATCTCCATTTCAAGCATTCTGTCCTGCAACAGCTTAAACTTGTCTTTTCAGTTTCACTTCCTATTTTTCAGTTCCACCCAACATTTATCAATATACCCTTGACCCACCTCTGTCAGTGCAGATTTTTTCCCCAGTTAAGAATTTTTCCTAATTAACTCTACTGTGCAGCTCTAAGAGTCTGAGACAGAAAAGTTAAGAAAAATGATTATTTTCACTATTGACACTATATCTCAATAACGCCAGAGGAAAGGCATGAATGAGCATATCCCTTTGTCATTATGAAAGGATCCACTTTATCTGTTATCACTCTCTTTTCCTTAAGGTCAGCTTTGTCCGATATTGACCCAGCCCTGCTAGCTTTCTCGTGTTACTGTTTGCACAATGTATCTGTCCTTTTCGTTTTACTTCCAATATATTTGTGTCCTAATATTTCAAGTGCAATACTGCACACATATACTGTTACCTGAATTTCCTTCCCATATGGGAGTCCCTGGTGTTTTTACCAGAAAGAGGCAGGCGGGGGAGCTTCTTATGTGCAGGTGAGTGTTTTATTTCTTCTTCTGGTTGCTGCTTACATTGTAGTTTTTTGTGAAAATTCATCTTGCTGCACTTGACAAAATTTTTAAAAATTTATTTAAAATTTATGCAATGTTACAGTCACTGTGTCCACAAACAATAAAATACAGGGCTCTAAGTGCATCTGCCTTCACAGTCCATAGAGGCTCACGGTGCCCCTTGAAACAGAAGATCCTCCAGTGCATGGAGGGATTCCGCACAGCATCTACTTCCTGTGGTTAAGATGGCTCAGCATCAGGGATGTTTTTTTCAAGAGTCTGGGAGGTGGAGGCTGGTGGCTGTTGATGATTGTTCCCTGCCAGGCTGTGTCGGATCCCGTATCCAAAGTATATGACAAATCCTAGTAGAGAAACGAGACAATGAGAAGGAAAATTAGGCCTTCTCCTCACTTACAAATGCAAGATGGGCTCCTGCCATGGTGTCTGACACAATATAGGGAAGAAATGGTAGAAACATGGGTGAGTTCAGCCACTCAAGAGATCTCTTTATCCCAGAAAGTCACTTACCAA
>NW_011485920.1:4378-7953 GCF_000754665.1 Bison bison bison | reverse complement strand
CCAGGCTGTGTCAGATCCCGTATCCAAAGTATATGAGAAATCCTAGTAGAGAAATGAGACAATGAGAAGGGAAAGTAGGGCTTCTTCTCACTTACAAATGCAAAATGGGCTCCTATCATGGCATCTGACACAGTTTAGGGGAGAGGTGGTAGGAATAGGATTGGGTTCAGTCACTCAAGAGGCCTCTTTATCCCAGAAAGCCACTTACCAATGGCATTCCAGATGCCAAATTGGGTCCAAGTCCTCGGGGTCATCAGCATCATCAGGTAAACGTTCACAAAGATGCTCACCAGTGGGAGGACAGGCAGAGCAGGGACCTGTGGGCAGAGTCAGTTAATTTCTGAACACACCCCAGATGTCTGAAAGGGAGATCCTACCCTACATGGGTGGGAAGACTCTGGTCCTTTTCAGGCTGTGCATTCAGTGCCTACAGAGATTGTGTATGTAAAGCACTGAGTGTGGATCAGGGAATGGTCTGTTTGTTTTAGCAACTTATATTGTTTGGGCCAGCAAAGGATATTTAGACTTTAAGCCTGCAGACTTCATTCATTCAAGGTGAAGAGTTTAGGCACATAAGGTCACCTACCTTGAAGTACTCAGGAGCTGGGTCCTTGGGCTGCCTCCAGATGATGACCATGACCCCAGTGATGAGCAGCAGCAGCAGCACAGCCACTGTTGTGAGCCTGGGGTCTCCAGAGAACACCTGGCTGGGTCACTGGGCCAGGATCACACTCAGGATGGTCAGCAGGAGAACTGCAAGGGTCAAGGTGGAGGACAACAGGCTGGACTCAAGAAGCCAAAGACGTCAGGACTTTGGGTCACCCCGCCACCCCCAGGCTGCCCACCTCACAAAGGGCCATCGTATCTCCAAGACTCCTCAACTGACAAGACGCACACTCCCACCACCTCCTGTCAGTCTCAGAATATGACCAAAGAGAAATTCCACTGCTCACCAAGCAGGGAGGTACATCCATAGACAATCTGGCCAGATTTCAGAGTGGGGATGGTGCTGGTAGGGAACCACAGAGTCTTCAGAATCCTTGAGGTTCTTGCTTCAGGTACAGGTTCTGAAGGACTTGCTTCAGGTTTTGAAATATCAATTTCCTCCTTCTTGCTTAAAGTCTGTTCTGGTTGGTACCTGAATTAGAGATATTAAGGCAGTGTTAATAGCAGCCCCTACTCATCCAACATTAGGCAGCCTGTTCTACCTCTCTCTTGCCTTAAGCATAGAAGGACATTTAGAAGGTGGCATGAAGACAGATTTAGAAGAAGACATTTAAAAGGTGTTTTCAGTGTTGGAGGTCTGGATTTGATTCCTGGGTTGGGAAGGTCCCTGGAGAAGGGAAAGTCTCCCCACTCCAGTATTCTGGTCTGGAGAATTCCATGGGCTGTATAGTCCATGGGGTCACAAAAAGTCAGACGTGACTGGGTGACTTTCATTCACTTCAATTTATGAAGGCAGAAGATGATGACCTCCCCATCAGTCCCCACGAGTCCAAGACCCCAGTCAAGATGCAGTGGAGTCTCACCTGAGGACAAGCACAGAGAAAGACACCAGGGAGTAAACAAGCAGATTCCCAATTGACATGAGGTCCACAAGGTCACTGAACTTGAAGAGCAATGCCAAGAGCCCTAGAATGAAGGCAAAACAAGATGGCGGAGGGAGGGAGAAACTGGAGGAAATACTCAAGCTAAGGAAGTTGATCAAAGAAGGAGTGGGTTTTGTTATCCACCTGCAATATTTCCAGAAGACATGATGGCCATGATGGGGGTTCTTGTATGAGCAAAGACACTGGCAAGTCCCCGGAAAAGGAGTCCATCACTTGCCATATCCCTGATCACCTGGGGTATGGGGAAGAAGATGCTCTGGAGCCTGGAAGGAAAAATAGGAACATGAGGACAGACTGGGGCATCTGCTCCCTGGTCTACAGGTGTAAGGTGTCTTTATCTCTTGTCTCTCAATCTTAAAGTGCTGGCAACCTGAGCATCTGACCGTAGATGGGGAGAAAACCATGATACTGACCTGGATGTAAGAGCACAGAGGGTGGTAATAGCCACAACATATCTGGCAATGTCCCAGCCAATGTAGAGAAAAGCCTGTGGCAAGGGGCTTTCAGGGTGAATCAGGTAGTAGGGCACCATGAGGGTGAGCGCGGCTGAGACTCCAGAGTATGCCAGAAAGCAGATGAAGATCGTGATCAAGATGCTCCAGGGGATGGAACGATGAGGGTTTAGGGCTTCTTCCCCTGCAACAGTGATGGAGGTACCATGTCAGGAAAGCATACTGGGATGAAAGCACAAAATCCCTCTCCTTCTTGTATCATGAAAATAAGCCTAACCTTCTACCCACCCCTGTGCCCAAGGGGCAGCCCAATCTGTCCCAAACCCCTGATGGGACACACTGACCATGTTACCTTTAGTGACAATGGCATCAAAACCAACAAGTGCATAGAAACATGTCGCTGCTCCATGGAGAATTCCATCAAGGCCAAATGGCACAAATCCTCCAAAACCCAGAGGACCCAAGCTATGGTGAGAGAAGGAATGAGGAAGAACATGGGTGAGGTGTGTTCAACCATTTCTACTGGAATCCTCAGTTAATACCACAAGTCCTGGGCTCCAGACTCCCAACATTTGGATCCATCAGCCCTAGTCTCTTAGTCCCAACTTTGCACCCTTCAGCCCATGCATTACTAAGGTCAAGGGCACCACCCTAACCTAGAAATGCCACCCAATCCAGGTGTGATGGATGTGTAGTCCTGTTCTGTGAGCTTCCAGTTGTGCAGGTCTCCCTTGAAGAAGCCAGAGAGGATGATGAAGATGAGAACCAAGACGTTGATGCCTGTGAACACTCTGGTAACCAGAAGTGACTCACGAGCTCCCAGAACAAGTGCCCCTGTGGGGAAAATGGAATATGAGATGTCCAACATAACAAAATCCATAGAGACAGAAAACAGACCGGTGTTTACCAGGGGCTGGGGGTTGTGGGATTGGGACACATGGATGGACAGTGACTGCTCAGTGGGTGCAGGGTTTCCTTTGTTGTGATGGACATGTTTGGAACTACATGGAGGCAATGACTGTACAACGTTTTGAATGTGCTTAGATCCACGGTATAGTATACTTTCAGAAGGTTAATTTTTTTTATTGTGGCAACCATCTCACAATATATACACCTAACACCTTAAACTTATACAATGTTGCATGTCAGTTACATCTCAATAAAACTGAAGAAAGATACTAAAATGGTTAATTTTATGCTATGTGAATTATTTCCCAATTAAAAACACATCTTTGGTCTCAATACAGAGGAAGAAACACATCAAAGTGAATGATTTTCAATGGGGGTTGATTTTGTGCCTAGGAATGTTTGCCAATATCTGGAGACATTCTGATTGTCATTGTCACTACTTGGGAGGTAGGCATAGTATCTAGATAGGCATGGTATTTAGTGAGGAAAGTTCAGGAATGCTACATATCTGTCAATGATAAAATTAAGAAAATATGACAATGCGAAGAGCCTACTCATTGGAAAAGATTCTGATGCTAGGAAAGATTGAGGGCAAAAGGAGAAG
>NW_011485920.1:2983-4278 GCF_000754665.1 Bison bison bison | reverse complement strand
CCAGAGGGTCTTCCCCACCTAGGGATCGAACATGCGGCTCCTGTATAGACAGACAGTTTCTTTACCACTGAGTCACCAGGGAGGCCATACCCGAGACCCTTCTTCTCAGTCCTAATCCCCCACTATTCTGCCACCCCAAGCCTTTCCCACCCCAGTCCCCCCTCCACACCCCCTCTTCTCACCCTAACTCTGTCTCACCTGTGAACAGCAGCACCATAGCCAGGGCAACAAAGTCTGGGTACGTGGCTAGGTAGTCAGGCATGTACTGAAAAAAAGTTTTCTGTAATGCCTGAGAGATGTGGTTCCCAATCAGGCTGTCAAAGGTGGAGCTCCAGGCCTTGGCCACACTTGCACTGGCTGCAGGAGCAGAGGAAGGAACAGTCATTGGTCACATGAATTGAATCACTTCGTGCACCATGGTATGTATTTTGGGGAGGAAAAATACAAAACACCAAATCTCAAAGAGTTTCTTTTCATGAGATGAGAAGAGTAGACCCAGGTGACTCCAAAATAGGTCAACAATTTAATATTATAGTGAGACATCAATGTTATGCAAGAAAACAGGGAAGAGGGAACAAGAGGTCTGGGAGATAAAGGACTAAAAATTTAAATTCAGTGCTAACGGAAACTCCATGAAGTCAACAGCTGAGCAGAGACTTCAATATGGTGAGGGGATGAGCCTATGGAACATGCCTCCTTCTCACCCACTCCCCACAGTTTCCTTTCCTCTGGAGGAGGGAAGGGAGAGAGAGAGAGCTGAGTAGGACGAAGCTGTGGAGTTTTCCTGACACTATTACTCTCCTCGTTTCACAAAGTGGATGACAAAATGCTCATGAATGACTGAAGACCAAATCCCCACTCCAAATTTCTGGTCTCAACCCCCACATCCTGTCCAGCCATCATCTCACCAACGATATAGGACAGTATGAAGTTCCAGCCAGCGATGAAGGCCCACAGTTCTCCCACACTGATGTAGCTGTAGTGATACACAGAACCGGTCCACAATATCCGTGTCCCAATCTCAGCATAGCAGAGTCCAGACAACACAGAAGACAGGGCAGCCACCAAGAAGGAGATGATGATCGCTGGTCCAGCAACAAACAGGGCCACTACACCAACCACAAGGTACACGCCAACACCCAGGGTGCTGCCCACACCCAAGACCACCAGGTGGAAGATGTTCAGATGACGGGTCACGGGAGTCTCAGACCTCTGTCTGGGCTTCAGTGGCTGTCTGCGGACCAGCTTCTGACCACACTGGCGGGGATCCTGACACCGCATCCTAGGTGGAGTTG
>NW_011485920.1:0-2458 GCF_000754665.1 Bison bison bison | reverse complement strand
CAAAGACATAGGACAGTATGAGGTTCCAGCCAGCGATGAAAGCCCACAGTTCTCCCAAGCTGATGTAGCTATAACGATATGCAGAACTGGTCCACTTTATCCGTGTCCCAAACTCGGCATAGCAGAGCCCAGACAACACAGAAGACAGGGCGGCCACCAAGAAGGAGACAATGATCGCTGGTCCAGCGACGAACAGGGCCACCTCTCCAACCACAATGTACACACCAACCCCCAGGGTGCTGCCCACACCCAAGACCACCAGGTGGAAGATGTTCAGATGACGAGACAAAAAAATCACAGGCTTTTTCCTGGGCTTCAGTGGCTGCCTGAGGATCAGCTTCTGACCACACTGATGGGGATCCTGACACCGCATCCTAGGTGGAGTTGAGGAGCTGTGATCTGCTGAGAAAGGTAGACACCAAGCCATGAAGAATGCCCATTGGCCCTTGGTCCCGGGAGTCCAATTCCATGGAGCAATGGAGTGATGGGGGGCAGATGGTGAAAGGACATTTGGGGTAAGTTCTCCATTTCTGAACGTTGGTTTCATCAAACATAAAGAAGCCTTTTAACATGTTTCAAAGTTACTGGAAGGGACTTCCCTGGTGGCACAGTGTTTAAGAATCTACCTGCCAACACAGGGGACATGGGTCGAATCCCTGGCCCAGGAAGATTCCACATGCCGAGGGGCAACTAAACCAGTGCACCTTGACTACTGAGCCTGTGCTCTGGACCCTGCGAGTCTCAACTACTGAGCCTCTGTGCCTTGAGCCCATCCTCTGCAACAGGAGAAGTCACCGCAATGAGAAGCCTGCGCACCAAAACTAGAGAGTAGTTCTGCATGCCACAATTGGAGAAAGCCTACATGCAGCAACAAGGGTGCCACACAGTCATTAATTTTTAATTACTTTTTAACAGTTAGTGGAAAGGTGGAGTGGATTTCATCTCCCTCAAATTGTGCCCCTTTGGAATATGGATAGTTTTGAGCTGAAGGCAATGAAGACCCAGCAGACCCAAACTCCTTGCCACTCCCCTTAACTGCTCAACATAACATAGTTTAGGGGCCTATGCCTAGAGGAGAGCTATTACCAGAGATACAGTTTTATCTCAGAAAGACTTGCCTGCATGGAATAGCAAACATTTGTTCACCAAGTGTTGGCTCTTCCCATCTTTCCTGTGGGTTCTCTTCCTCTTGTTTGAAGCCCTGGGTTCCTGCCTATACTTCTTCCTTCACTCAGTGGAGTTTATAAGCCTCCACTGCCTGACTGTCTTTGTGCCTTAGAGTTTTTATTGGGTTCCAATACATAGCAAATTAAACTTGTTCATCTGACTTATGTCAACTTGATTATTACACTTGGCAAAAAGCCTGGAAAGAAAAGGTTTCTGTCCCACAGAAGCAAAAGCCACAAACACAGAACTTGGCTCAGTAGATGCTTACTTGGTATGAGTTGAATGGATGAAGATAGTGATTTTTGTATTGAATTCAACCAGCTCTCCTGGTTCAAATCGACCTACAGTACTACTTACTAGCTCATGGGCTCCCCTGATAGCTCAGCTGATAAAGAATCTGCCTAAAATGCAGGAGATCCCAGTTCAACTTCTGGGTCAGGAAGATCCCCTGGCAGAGGGATAGGCTACCCACTCCAGTATTCTTGGTCTTCTCTAGTGGCTCAGACAGTAAAGAATCTGCCTGCAATGCGGGAGACCTGGGTTTAATCCCTGGGTTGGGAAGATCCCCTGGAGGATGTAATGACAACCCACTCCAATATTCTGGCCTGAAGAATCCCCATGGACAGAGTAGCCTGGCAGACTCCAGTGCATGGGGTTGCAAAGAGCTGGACACGACTGAGTGACTAAGCATACACACACACACATTAGCTTGTCTGATTTAATATAACTCACCACAGTCTTCCCAAGGAAACTGCAAATGTTCAAGTCCCAGATGAAGGACCAGAAAATACGGAGATCCCACAGTGTAGAGGAGACTGAATCCAGAGGTCCACATATCATAAACTCTACGTAAGTGTAATGTTTATTGTTTGAACACCACTCAACAAACACATCTAGAGACTCCAGACACTAATGCAATCTCCCCCACATCACCTCTTCACACACACACACACAGACACACAAACTGAGTTCTCATTTCCTTCTGCTTTCATCTAGAAAACGGGTCTCTCCACCCTCAGGCTGAAGCCAGGCTGACTCCCCTGCACTCTAAGGTTGCAGAGGTCTCTTTGGGAGGATGTGAACTCAGAGCCCAGTCTCCTACAGAAGAGGGTAACCTGAGACTTACTGGATCCTTGGAGCAGAGCCTGGAGCACTGGGTCAGTCAGGGAGGCTGAGGGTAAGTCATGCAGGGCTGGAGCTGAGACATTTCCAAGAACCGAAGCGGGGAGTCCTGAGCACAGAAGACAGTCCTCACCCCTGGGTTGTTGGGGTGGAGATGGGGCTGGGCGGC
>NW_011485919.1:24377-24843 GCF_000754665.1 Bison bison bison | reverse complement strand
GTTTAGGGTAAAGGTTTATAATGATAAAAGAGATATAACATGAGGAATATATGATAATTATAAACATATGCACCTAATTGCTGTTGCTGTTTTTGTTTAATCACTCCAACTCTTTGCAACCCCATGGACTGTAGCCCTCCAGGCTCCTCTGTCCATGGGATTCTTCAGGCAAGAGTATTGGAGTGGGTTGCCATTTCCTTCTCCACAGGGGTCTTCTTGACCCAGGAATCAAATCCAAGTCTCCTGCATTACAGGTAGATTCTTTACCACTGAGCCATCAGGGACCACCAGGGAAGGCCATGTACCTAATTACAGAGGACCAAATTTCGTGAAACAAAATCTGACAAAATAAGGGAGAAATACACAATTCTACAATAATACTTGGAGACATCAATAATCCACATTTAATAATGGATAGTACAAAAAGACATTAACAAGAAGACAGAATTGGACAACATATAAAATA
>NW_011485919.1:19399-20761 GCF_000754665.1 Bison bison bison | reverse complement strand
CCAGGCTCCTCCATCCATGGGATTTTCTAGGCAAAAGTACTGGAGTGGGGTGCCATTGCCTTCTCCAACAAATCAACATAAGTAATCCTTATCTCAAAGAGTAAGTCTCAAAGGAATTAAAAGACATTGAATTGAATAAAAATTAAAATAAACAGATCAAACTTTGAGAGATACAGCTAAAGAAGTACTGAGAGGAAATTTAAAGCACTGAATGCTTTGATGGTGGTCTCCCCTTATGTGCAGCAGACGTGTTCCAAGACTCTCAATGGATGCCTGAAATCACCCTATATATATTAAAACTATATTTTTTCCAATACAAACATACCTATGATAAAATTTATAGATTATGCACAATAAAATAATATTAAAATAGGATTATAATATACTGTAATAAAAGTTATGTGAATGTGGTCTTTCAAAGTGTCTTATTTTATAGATTTAAAGCCTTTTACATTTTAACTAAGCACTTGTCATGCACAGTGGCCATAACTTTTACAGTTTGAGTTGCAAACCAGCAAAACCAGCACAAATTTTTCTTTCTTCACAATTGAACAGATAGACGATTCTTTCTTACCGTAGATCTCAGCAACCTCAGCATAACTATCTCCTTTTCTTATCAAGTCTTACCTTTTCAATTTTCTTTTGAATTGCTTTCATAAAAAGCTCTTTACGGCTTCTCTTTGGTATATCCAAATTGCCAGAGTCACTACTCTTGCACTTTGGGGGCCACTATTAAGTAAAATAAGGGTTACTTGAACACGAATACGGTGCTACCATGACAGTCAGCCCAATAATTGAGATGTCGACTAAGTGACTAAGATGTGCTGGACAGAGGGATGATTCAGATCTCGGGTGGATGGAAAGGTGTGAGATTTCATCACACTACTCAGAACAGCTCCCAGTTTAAAACTTATGAATTATTTCTGGAATTTTTTATTTAACATTTTGAACCTTGTTCGACCATGTGTAACTGAAACTACAGAAAGTGAAAATACAGGTAAGGAGGAACTACTGTATTAGAAAAGAGAAAAAGTCTCAAATCAATGCCCCACAGTGCCAACTTAAATTAGAAACAAACGCAAAGCAAGCAGAGGGAAGGAAATAAAGAGTGAAGTCAAGGAAATAAAGAAAACAGAAAAATGTAGAAAACAAATCAACCAAATCTGGTTATTTAAGATCAGCTGAACTCCAGCAAAACTGACAAGGAAAAAAAAAAAAAACAAGATACTTCATCAAAGAGAATAATATGGATAAACACATGAAAAGATATTCAGCACATCACTGACTCCGTGACATGGATTTGAGCAAACTGTGGGAGATACTGAAGGACAGGGAAGCCTGGTGTGCTGCAGTCCATGGGGT
>NW_011485919.1:17727-17873 GCF_000754665.1 Bison bison bison | reverse complement strand
CAGGCTCCTCTGTCCATGGAATTCTCCAGGTAAGAATACTGGAGTGGGTTGCCATGTCCTCCTCCAGGGGATCTTTCCAACCCAGGGATCAAGCCTGCATCTCCTGCATTGACAGGCAGGTTCTTTACCACTAGTGCCACCAAACA
>NW_011485919.1:14746-17303 GCF_000754665.1 Bison bison bison | reverse complement strand
TAAATAAATTGTTTTCTAAAATATTTACAAAAACACCAGCCAGTATCCAGTAGTATATCATCCAATATCTTCCTGTAATGAGAGAATCTGAACCAAAGACGTTTTCACCTTCAATGTATTTTTGGAACGTATATTTATGAACCAAATCTGTGTTGTTCATCAAAAAGTAGTTGTTTGGGAATTTGTTATGCTCTACTAAATGAGAGTATAAAGGCAAAAAATATAGTCCATTATGAATATAAACACTCTTTCTTGCCTCCTCCTTTTGTTTCTCTCCTTACTCAGTACTGGGTAATGCCCTTGGTAGATACAAAAAGATAAAGGAATGGACCCTACCCTGAGGGAGTTTATAGTCTGGTGGACGTAATACATCTCTGAGAAGTAAAACAATGCAATAAATATGACAAGGTTGCTGATGAGTACTCTAGGAACTTAGAGGTTGGGATTCGTGGGTCACCAAGAAAGACTAGATCTGAATCAGGACTTAAGGTATGGCTAAGATTTGGAGAGGCAGCAGGGAGATGAAGGGCATTCCAGCCAAATGGAACAAAGTGACCAATGGTTCTATAGAGTCAAGAATGTGTAAAGCACATCTGGGGGACAATAGCTAGAATGGGGGAGGGGTCTAAGTTGAAGAATAGGAAAGAATGCAGCTGGGTCAAGATTAAGGATGCTATTCCATATTAAGGAGCTTTGGCCTTAGCCCATTAACTACTAAAGTAGCCAACTGCATCAGAATCACCTGGGGAAGATAGTTTAAAATGAATTATAGCCCCAACCTCAGTAACTCTCATTCAGTAGGTTAGGGCTGGGTCCAGGAAATCTGCATTTTCACCAAGTATCACCCCACCACTTCCCCACATTCTTATAGAATATAAGAAGTCCTTTGGGCAATAGAAAATCTCAATGGAAAGCCAATTAAAGGTTTTTTTTCCAAGGGGGAAGTCTATAATGACAGATCAGTGATTCAGAAAATTAAATCCTCTAGGTATATGCTCAGTAGATTGAAGGAGAAGATAAGGAAAGCCAGACAGATGGCTTTACAACAGTCCAGGTGTTAAGTCTAACCACTGATTTATCCATCCCTTTGTTCCCAGGGCCTGGCATAGTCTGGTACATAGTAATTCACTCAGAGGCAGAGAAGCTAATGAAGCTTATGCTTCAGAGTCCCTTTACTCAGACCCTTTCCCAGACCGTCTCCCTTTTTACTTCAAAAGGTTCATGTTCACACCTATTTTTGAATTCCTTCACTTAAAGAAGGCTCCCAAAGTTGTATAAAGCCTCACACACCACAAAACTCTGGATCCAATCCTACACTCAGTGTTTATTGAACTCAAAGATTAGACAAATCATTTAGTGATTTTTCCTTCTTACTAGAACCCCTTTCCTCAGTTTATTCTCAATGCAACAGATATGGCTTTGGTTTCAACAGGATCAGCCTATCATTCACATACCACTCCTCTGCCCAAACTCTCCAGTCTCAGAGTAAAAGCCAAAAATTTACAATGGCCCTAAGGAAGGACTGGTGCTGAAGTTGAAACTCCAGTACTTTGGCCACCTGATGCAAAGAAATGACTCATTGGAAAAGACCCTGATGCTGGGAAAGATGGAGGGCAGGAGGAGAAAGGGACGACAGAGAATCAGACGGTTGGATGGCATCACCGATTTGACAGACATGAGTCTGAGTAAACTCCAGGAGTTGGTGATGGACAGGGAAGCCTGGTGCGCTGCAGTCCATGGGGTCACAAAAAGTCAGACACAACTGAGTGAACCGAACCAAAGGACCTATACAGCCCTGTTACTTCTGATCTTATCTCTCCTCCTCTGTTCTGCTCACTGTGCTCCAGTTACTATATGTTGGCCTTCCTGTTGTTCCTTGACCATGGCAAGAATAATCCTGTACCAAGGCCTTTGAGATTTCTGTT
The DNA here is from genome assembly GCF_000754665.1 of Bison bison bison. Classification (NCBI taxonomy): domain Eukaryota; kingdom Metazoa; phylum Chordata; class Mammalia; order Artiodactyla; family Bovidae; genus Bison; species Bison bison. The sequence continues at coordinate 15,378 of NW_011485919.1, read as the reverse complement.
CCCTTTGCCTAGAATGCTCTTCCCTACCAATATTCTCAGGGCTCACTCACTACTCCAAAGTGAGAGCGAAAGTGGCTCAGTCATATCCGACTCTTTGTGACCCTATGACTGTAGCCCACCAATATAAGTGGACCCATGCAGTGCAAGCCTGTGTTGTTCAGGGGTCAACTGTGTAAGATTCCAATTTTTATTTACCTTTTACCATTCAAAATGTAAGCTCCATGAGGACAGAGAGATTTGTCTTTTGTTTGCAGTTATCTCTCTACCACTTGGAACAATATCACATACATAAAAGATGCTCAAGATGTTCAAAAAAGTCATCAGTGAATGAAGGCCACTTTTAGCTGTGTGACCTTGGATAAATCATCTGACATAAGCCTCAGTTCTCCCATCTATAAAAGTAGATAGCAGAACCTACTTGATTTAGTAATAAAAACCACATCTCTGTAGAGAGTGGTCCTTTTAAGCAAGCAATTTGTTCTCAGGGAGAGGTTTTGAAGCCTTTCCAACTCCTGAATAAAGATGGAAACAAAACATTTTTAAAAAGAAAAGCAAAACAAAAATAACATCACCTACTTCATAGTAATCTTCTGAGGTTTAACATTAGATAACTTGTTTACATTTGCTTCAGA
>NW_011485919.1:11024-14529 GCF_000754665.1 Bison bison bison | reverse complement strand
TTACACCGATTAAGTAGTCAATAAACACTAATAGGAGTTCTTAATAACTTAATGAAAAAACATCACCTATTCAACCTCCATGGAAGACCAGCCTTAATCTAGGCATAATGCACTTAGTCATCTACAGAGTTGTGACTGCAGTAGTTACTTTCATTTCTGTTCTTCCTTCCACTGATGAATGCTGCTGACAAGTACAGACGCAGACAGATCCATACAGATAAACAGATGTGACACACCAGAAGCCTAGCCATGACGTGGTCCCAGGCAAGAAGAATGGGAACCTGTCTTGTTTCGGAGACGCATGAACAGGCATCCAAGCGACATGTACATTTTATTTGTGAAGAGTCAATCACAGCAGGAGCCCAGCTAAAAGAAACTCACCACCCCAACACATATACACATCCTGGTATGCATATCAAAAAAGCCTTCTCTGTGTTCCCAAGGAATCATGAGAGTCTGAATCAGGAACAAGCTTACTCATGCAGAGAGGAGTCATAACTATTGGCATCATATGATCATTACCCAATCACTATCACCCTATAAATGATAGCCAGCCTCTTTCACACACCGAGCTCAATCAGAACCTAACAGGACTAGTGCTGTTTCCAACATCTGTTCTGGGACTCCATCCTGACTCTTCATTGTCCAGTTATAGGTTATAGATGTGGGTCTGCCTAGAAGGAAAGGAGCTAAGGAGAAAAGACTCATTCACACTGTCATGTTACAATCTGCTCCTGACAAATGTGTGGGTCCGGCCTTGAGAACAGAAGCTTCCTCCTTATTTTCTCTGCATCTACTTAGAGAGTAGGTTTCTGTACACACTGAACAACAACAACAATTACTAGCTACCATTTGCTTAGCAATTACTATATTTGACAGGGCTTCCCAGGTGGCACTAGTAAAGAACCTGCCTGCCAATGCAGGAGACACAGGTTCCGTCCCTGGGTCAGGAAGATCCCCTGGAGAAAGAAATGGTAACCCATTCCAGTATTCTTGCCTGGAAAATCCCATGGACAGAGGAGCCTGGTGGGCTACTGTCCATGAGGTCACAAAAGTCTGATACAACTGAGCATCTGAGCACAGCACATGTATGAAATGCTATATTATGGCTTTTATACTCATTGTTCTTAATCCTTCAGTAACATTTTTGGTAGATAGCACTGTCCCTATTTCAAACAAAGAGGGAAACTGAACTGACTTATAAAGACTAATTGATTTACATAAGGTCACATAGCTAGTTAAGTGATAAAGCCAGGACTCAAATAGATCTGCCTGGCTCCCAACCTATATTTGTCACTATATAACATTTCCATTCTAGAAAAAAAGCATTTAATCACATGCATGAAACTAACTTTCAGATCTAAAGTCCGTATCAGTTAGGCAATATGAAAGGTACCAAGGAAAGAATGAGAGCAGTTTCATCTAACTCAGAAAATAAGAGCAACTGCATTTGGTTCTAGATTATAAGCCTACTCCTGATTTAGCCCTTCTGTAGCTGTGAGAAAGGTCAATGTTCATGTTCCCATATTAATTTGCTCCTTCTTGGTTACCTAAAAGAATCTGTCTTAAAAAAAAAAAAAAAAAACAGGGAATTCCCTGGCAGTCCAATGGTTATGACTTCACCTTCCAATGGAGGGGTTGTGGGTTCAGTCCCTGGTTGGGGAGCTAAGATCCCACATGCCTCAGGGCCAGAAAAACCAAACAGAAGCAATATTATAAAAAAAAACTTTCAATAAAAGCTTTAAAAATGGTCCATATCAAAAAAATCTTTTAAAAAACAAAGAACAACAACAAAACAGAATTTTAACACGGGAAGTTTAACACAAAGAATTATTCATTACAACAGGAGACTGCAGTAACTAGGGACTGGTTAGGATGAAGTGAAGACAATTCTAAAGACAGAAATAGTGCATATAAAGAGCAATTGCCATCCCTAAGGGTAAGATAGAATGCCCAAGCAGGAGTTTCTCCTTATCCCCAGAGCCACCCCCGACCCCCGACAGGTCTGAGATCCAGACATGGATGGAGAGGAGCTATCCATGACTGAACAGATGGCAGAGAAGTTGCTGTGGTGCCACATCAGTAAAACTTGCTAGAAATCCGCTCTTTGGAACTTTCAAAAACTCACTCAATGTGGTTTCATGGGAAGTATCTCTCATCATAGACACTTCCCTACAAAACCAGCTAAGAGGGGGTTACCAGAGTAAGTTTTCAACAGTTGCAAACTGTTGGATCCCACACACTGCAGAAGCCACCCACACTATAGGAGCCAGACACTGGGGAAGCCTCCAGCCCTGTAGGAGTCTATTGTTTGAGTTACATATGAAACAGAAAGTTAAATTTCTTCTAATATCTCTTTAGTACCTACTGAAAAAAAACTTGATATCATAACTAGAAAAAGAAAGCCATTTTAAAAGGCCAATATTCATTCTCACAGATCAGACAATAAGGATATATAGAGAGCTCAAAATCAAAAAACTCATACTGTCAGATCTATTAAACCTGGGAGGTTCCTGAGTAGCCTGTTTTTCCTGGCTCTAGCTTCTACCCAATGCTATGTCTTCTCTCCTTTTCTCCTCTGCCTCCTGCCCAGGAAAAAAAAAAACTTGATAAATGTATCTTTGTAATTTTAATTTGGTCCGATTCTAGTTAGTAATAAATGCATTATAGGAAAAATTGGAAAAGTCAGCACTTTTATAGAAGAAAACTCAGAACATTCCCTAATTCAATCCAAGAGATAAGCACAATTAACATTTTAATGTCTGTCCTTCAACACATATAGAAAATAGATATGTATGTGTGTGTATATATACATCCCAAACACATGCACACATATAAGCACACAAACCCTTGCATGCATCCCACATCTATGTATATACATTTATATAGATAGATGTATAAGTAGATATAAAAATGGAAATATTTTTATAAATGAAAGGATACAAATACTAACCATCCTTTTGGTTTTTTATTTTATAAGACTAAGAGCATTCTATATCACCGACAAAAGAACAAGGAAAACACCTTGGTTACTCATGAATTGTTAATCCTTAACAATGTGACAGTATTTCACAGTGGGTAAGGGCAGAGTTCAACAAGCAATACGACAAACAACAGCCCCCCCTGTTGTTATAAATAAATTTTATTGGAGGACAGTCATATCCATTAATTTATACATTGTTACGGCTACTTTTATGCTACAACAGCATTGTTCAGTAATTGGAACAGAGATCATATGGCCTGCAAAACTTAAAACACTTACCATTTGACCTTTCACAGAAAAACTTGCAAATCCTCAATTAAGAGTATGGAATCTATAGTTAGCGTGCCTGTGCTAAAATTCCAGCTCCAACCCTGACTGACTGTGTGCCTGGGGCGAATCACTTCAACTCTGAAGCTCAGTTTCCTATCTTTATAAAATGGAAATAAAAGCACTTACTTCACAGGGCTATTGGAAAGATTAAATGAAACAAACTGCTTACAGGCTTCCCTGGTGGCTCAATGG
>NW_011485919.1:8163-10924 GCF_000754665.1 Bison bison bison | reverse complement strand
ATAGAATCCACCTGCCATGCAGGAGACACAGGTTCAATCCCTGGGTCAGGAAGATCTCCTGGAGAAAGAAAAGACAACACACTCCAGTATTCTTGCCAGAGGAATTCCATGGACAGAGGAGCCTGGTGGGCTACAGACCATGGGGTCAGAGTCTGACATGACTTAGCAACTAAACAACAACAACGGTGCTTACAACTGTTACAAAGTTAAAATCTAATGAAAGCTTGTTATTGTGTGTTTATAAGCACACCAAGTATCAATAAAAGCAATCACACACAGTGTCTCATTGGTCCTCTACCATACTCTGGAGGGATGGACCTCATCAGCTGTATCCTTCTTTGGTTTTTCTTTTAGAACACAAAATGGAGGCTTTGAGTAAGAGGAAATCAGCCTTTTTATATAAAAATTAAAGCATGCCATCTCTTTCCCTTAGGATAAGCCCTAGAACAGGAGACTGAATCCCTCGTCCATTTGTAGGCAGAGCCAAGGAGAGACCAGCAAAAGAGCCCTGAAACAAACCTAGATCTAGACATGAATATATAATGTGCTTCAGTATATACAAGCTGCAGGAATTCCCCCTAATCTCACAATAACAGCACCATTTCAGCATCAGTGAGGAGGCTCTGTTTAAATCAAGATGACACCTTCCCAGCAATATCATTACACAGGGTATGGTGACACACTCTCTTCACCTACCAACTAATTTAAAAGTGATAAAACAAAAATGGTGGGGCATCACTAATGGTTTGGTGGCTAAAACTTCACATTCCCAGTGCAGGGGGCTGAGTTCAATCCCTGATGAGGGAACTAGCTCTCACATGCCACAATTAAGAGTTCACATGCTGCAACTAAGACCTGGCACAGAAGAATAATATTGTTAATTAAAACAAAACAAAAATAAAAATGGTAATAATGATAAATAAGTAGTTTGATTAGGATTACAACTAGGTATTTTCATATCATAATTTATTTTCTCAAGCCTATTTCTCATAAGCTTTAAGTAACAAGTATTTTCTTAAAATTCAGTATCTTTTTCTGATGGTATTAGCAACTACAAAAGTAGTATAATGAAGGTTTATCTGGATAAATTGCTTTGGATAAACAAAATAAATCCAGGAAATCTAGATACAGAATTATTTGCATCTTCTGAAGTTGTCTTGTTTTTGAGCAGCAAAGGAGAAATGAACAGGAATTTTGTTCTCTTCACTTTAGTAGAGTGTTCATTCCCCTCTCCCTTGACTGTTCTTACCAACAGATATAGATGGGCAGGTGGCTGGAGGTGGCATGGAAAAGAATGGGACACAATATGGTACTGTAGTGATTACCCTCTATACAAATTGATGCTCAGAATTCTTACTGGGTTTTGGTTTCTAGTTCAGATAAAAATGGGTACAGTATTTTACACTGTAAAGACAGGACAATGATTTGTGTTTCACAATCTCTGCATCTGAATTCATGTTCTTATGATCATTGTTCCTAGAACCATTCCTCTCTGGAATATGGGGCTATTCCTTTGGGCCACAGCAGGCAGATGAAAATGTGAAAGTATATATGATATGATAGGCTCATATCCTCAAACATTGCACTTAGATGACAAGTATGGTCTGTTTCACCAGCATGTGATACAAATATGGCTGCAATTCTCACAGAGTAGTTCCATTTATACATCAGGGAACTTTCTGGGCATCCAGATGAAACCCTCCAGAGAAGGCAATGGCACCCCACTCCAGTACTCTTGCCTGGAAAATCCCGTGGATGGAAAAGCCTGTAGGCTGCAGTCCATAGGGTCCCTGAGGGTCAGACACGACTGAGCGACTTCACTTTCAGTTTTCACTTTCACGCGTTGGAGAAGGAAATGGCAACCCACTCCAGTGTTCTTGCCTGGAGAATCCCAGGGATGGGGAGCCTGGCGGGCTGCTGGCTATGGGGTCACACAGAGTCGGACACGACTGAAGCGACTTAGCAGCAGCAGATGAAACCCTCAAACATGAGTATACCATTAGAGGGGCACACCATACCTCTTCCAATGTTGACTACTTTTGCTCTGGGTTATGGCTTTTTCCCCACTTCAATGCAAACAGGCTTTCAGAGGAAAAAGAAATACAAAGAGGCAGAATGGTTGTCTGAGGAGGCCTTACAAATAGCTGAGAAAAGTAGAGAAGCTAAAGGCAAAGGAGAAAATGTACCCACATGAATGTAGAGTTCCAAAGAAAAGCAAGGAGAGATAAGAAAGCCTTCCTCAGTGATAAATGCAGAGAAATAGAGGAAAACAATAGAATGGGAAAGACTAGATATCTCTTCAAGAAAATTAGAGATATCAAGGGAACATTTAATGCAAAGATGGGCTCAATAAAGGACAGAAATGGTAGGGACCTGACAGAAGCAGAAGATATTAAGAAGAGGTGGCAAGAATACACAGAAGAACTGTACAAAAAAGATCTTCATGACCAACATAATCACGATGGTGTGATCACTCACCTAGAGCCAGACATCCTGGAATGTGAAGTCAAGTGGGCCTTAGGAAGTATCACTATGAACAAAGCTAGTGGAGGTGATGAAATTCCAGTTGAGCTATTTCAAATCCTGAAAGATGATGCTGTAAAAGTGCTGCACTCAATATGTCAACAAATTTGGAAAACTCAGCAGGGGCTACAGGACTGGAAAAGGTCAGTTGTTTTCATTCCAACCCAAAGGAAATGCCAAAGAATATTCAAACTACCACACAACTGCACTCATCTCACACACTACCAAAGTAATGCTC
>NW_011485919.1:6093-6699 GCF_000754665.1 Bison bison bison | reverse complement strand
GCATCGAGAGATGACTGAAACACTGAGGAAAAAAAACCATCTGGTAATCCAACCCCTACTTGAAGCACAAGATAATAATAGCACACTGCTAGAAGAATTTGAAGACCATGATGTCCTGAAGGTATTTTATGTTAATAGATTCATTATATTAAATCAATTATGTGAAAGGAGAGAGTGAAAATGACAAGCATGAAAAGCTGAAGAATTTCAATAGAGATACAGATACAAAGGAGTCAACTGAAATTGCATGAACTTGTTTCACAAAAAGCCAACACAAGGACAGACACACTGGAATAGGCCCCATCAGACACATTAGAATAATGTCCCATTTTTACTTGATTACCTTTCTAAAGATTCTATTCTAAAGACTTCCAGTTGCACATGTAATGAGCATGAAGTTGCCACTTCCTCCTAACAAGTAAAAACTGAACAGACTAAAAATATAGTAACTCTTCTTGGACCCATGAGAGACAGGAGGACATAGGGAAAGCTCCATGCCCCAAGTCTGGAGAAATATACAAGCAAATACAGGGAGTTGTGGCTTACTACAGCAGAGACTCATGAGCAGAACCACCATGAGAACCAATGCCAGGGTAGGAAAACCTA
>NW_011485919.1:5149-5560 GCF_000754665.1 Bison bison bison | reverse complement strand
TGAAATACCCAGAGAACTCTGTTATTGAAAAGACCTGACTTCTGGGGAAACTAGTAAGAGTCTAACTTGCTGGGCTATATCAGAGCCTAACTGACCTAAAGAAGGAAGATACTCAACTCCAGCCCACTCTAGTCATCTTCTCTCACCTAAGAAGGGTAGAAGGGGAAATTCTGAGAGGTAAATAATCCAGAGACATGGGCTCACTGAAAGGCTGAGGCCTAGTCATAGGATTATAGAATGCATCCTCTCCCCCAACATTTCACCACCACATTACCAAAGGCCTCTTTTTACCTGGTATATCATGTCTGGTTATCATGGGGAAATTACAATGTATAATAAAAGGCAAACAATCATAACTTGAAGAGACACCACAAGCGTCAGAACCAGATATGGCATGGATATTGGAATTAT
>NW_011485919.1:4591-5049 GCF_000754665.1 Bison bison bison | reverse complement strand
CAAAAGGAAATCCTAGAGATCAAAAACACTAACAGAAATGAAGAGAGCCTTGACAGGCATAGAAGACTGAACACAGGCAAGAAAAGAATCTGAGCTAGAGAATGCATCAATAGAATCCTCAAAAATTGAAAAGCAAAGTGAACAAAGACTGAAAAAAGCCAGAATAACCAAAGGAATGTGGGACAATTACAGATGACAACATATCCATAATGGGAATACTAAAATGAGAAGATAGAAAATAGAAATATTTGAAACAATAAGGACCAAGAAGCTCCCAAAATGTATGTCAGACACCAAACCACAGATCCAGGAAATCCAGGGATCATCAAGCAGGATAAGTTAAAAAAAAAAAAAAAATCCTGCACCTAGGCTTTCTATAATTTGAAGATGATACACATAAGACAAAAGATGGTGAAAGAAGCCAGAGGAAAAAACAAATTACCTACAGAGGGGGAAGA
>NW_011485919.1:0-287 GCF_000754665.1 Bison bison bison | reverse complement strand
ATTAAAGTTTCTCCAAAAATTAAAACTAGAACTGCCATATGACCCAGCAATTTCTTTTCTGAGTTTTAACCTAAAGATGAGAAAAACAGTATTTTGAAAAGATATCAATTGCAGTGTCATTTACAATAGCTAAAATAATGAAGCAACCTAAGTGTCCATCAATAGTTTAATGGATAAAGAAGATGTGGGGTAAATGTGCGTGCCTGTGTGCCTGTGTGTGTAGGCTTCCCAGGTGGCACTAGTGGTAAAGAACCTGCCTGCCAACACAGGAGACATAAGAGATATGG
>NW_011485918.1:12548-12829 GCF_000754665.1 Bison bison bison | reverse complement strand
CAGGGTGATATTTTGGGAATCTCAACTTTCTGCTTCTAACTGGTCTGGGGTCTATGAGCTTGTGGTCAACATGTAGTCATGTCCTCCACGTTGGTGGAGGTTTTAGTTAACGCAGAAAGACTCAGAGATAATACATCAGATTATCAACTATATTCATCCAGGAGGAACTAGGAGTCCTATGACTGTATTGTTCTCATCATTACTGCTTGAGTCTGCTACTTGCAAAGCCGGGAGGGCCAAACAAGAAGCAGGAAACATAGAGGGGTTTCTCTGAGAACGTC
>NW_011485918.1:10939-12448 GCF_000754665.1 Bison bison bison | reverse complement strand
ACAAGAAAAGGAATTCAGTTTTGGATAAAGAAGTTAATCATAAATTCACACAGGAACTTGGTTTTAGGTGGATTTGGTTTAAAAAAAAAAAAATCATAATACTCAATGATTGTGGAAGAACAACATAGAAAATGCACTAGTGTGATTTTTTAAAATCTTAGTAGCAAAGCACAAAAGCAGCTTTTCTCTACAGAGAAAATGATGCCCATTCTTCTGTCAAAAACTGTTTATGTGTTTAGTAGCCTGTCATGGAGAGGAAATGGCCTGAATGATTTGAGCACATGAGTAAAACTGCTGATCTATCAGAATATTCCATCATAGTATTTGACCATACTGGGCATTTAGCCATTAGCTAGAAGAATGGGCACATCTATAGTACCTAAGAGTTTAAACGAAATTTACACACAGAGATAATGTAAACACTCTTACTTGTGTCTGTTTCCATTTGAAAAGCCTGAGCTATGCTCTATCTATATAAAAGTGCTGTTATTCTTAGCAAGAGATGGATACTCTCTGTGGTACATAATAATGCAGCAACCAATCATGTAGAACACAGGTTTGGGTATGTGGAGGCAGACCCATAATAAATGAGTCAATTGGGCCACAAGTCATTCCAAGAATGGAGAGCGATGGTCCTATAATATCCCAGGCAGTGGTTTAATGCAGTCAGTGAAGATATAATCAGCTCATTGTGGGTACCTGAACTTGAGAGTTTAGGGACGGAACCATGCATGTATTACACAATGATGGTCAATTCTCAACTGTAAACTGAAACTGTCAAATATAATTGCTGCAGTGTATGTCACCTACCTAGTAACATCTACATATGTAAAAATACTTGATTTTAATAATAAAGAACAGCTAATGATTCCTTTTGATTTCTTAACTTAAACATTATTTTTAATAGATAGATGATCCACTGTAATTTATTCAATTTTGTGCAGTGCTCATCTCAACTGAATTATGTGTAATTTTTTAGACATGGCCCTTTAAATATTTTAAGAACTGATGTAATGAAAGAGTGAGTTCACTTATCGTTGAAAGACATCACCATTATAATGTTAAATCTGAATTTCAGACAGTTAGATTTTTTTAATGTATTACAGATTCTGATTAGTGCATTATTTCATTTCTAAAAATCTACATACAGCTTTTACAATCTGAGCCTATGGAAGAATGAAAAATTTCCTTGTTTCTTTATCTTTACAACGCTTGTTACACTCCCTGGCACATTATTCCCTGGTCCTCAATTAGCTTGTATCAGTTATTCCTCTCAGCTGTGTGTCATCTTTGGGGATGTGTGCTACATTCTCCCATCTGATGTGTATACATGAAGGAACTTCAGCTGGAGTAATAGCTCTGGCTATTACCCACCTGTGACTTACCCTACTCTGTGAACTTCCTGATGTTCAAGTTGGTTTTAGAAAAGGCAGAGGAACAAGAGATCAAATTGCCAACATCCGCTGGATCATGGAAAAAGCAAGAGAGTTCAAGAAAAACATCTATTTC
>NW_011485918.1:10034-10839 GCF_000754665.1 Bison bison bison | reverse complement strand
TGCCATTTCCTTCTCCAATGCATGAAAGTGAAAAGTGAAACGGAAGTTGCTCAGTTGTGTCTGACTCTTCATGACCCCATGGACTACAGCCCACCAGGCTCTTCCATCCATGGGACTTTCCAGGCAAGAGTACTGGAGTGGCTTGCCATTGCCTTCTCCATGGGTTAGCTAAGAGACTCACAAAATACGGAATTCAGGTAACTGAAGCATTTCTCGTGTGAGGGGCTAGAAATTTAGAAATGGAGGGCAACAGAGGTGTTCAACAGCAGGGAAGAGAACGTAGATTAGATTGGCAATATTAAAGGACACTTAAGAATCAAACCCTTGGAAGGGTTGGGGGACTGGGAGGGGAGATCAAGACTTGACTAACAAAACAGAAGCTCAGACAACCTTCAGTAAGTGTATACACGATACAACGTGTATGCTGACACAACAAAGGTTTCTTTTAAATCTCCTATTATGTGGAACAGAATAAGCGGATCTGTTTTCTATTATAACACATTTAAGTGAATAAGATTGCACTCTTGAGAGGATTAGCTAGGATTAGAACGTGTATAGAAAAGCACTGATGCTCATATATGGTGAGCTGGTTGGAACAGAATTTCCATCTGAGTCTCTTCAGTAGGACAGACTTCTCCCACTGACACCTCAAATTATATCCTGGATGACCTTCCTTTTAAATTAATTACATCTATTCATCCATTTAACTCACACTGACTAAGCACTTAGTGTATTTTCAGCACTGTGAATGGTCACCTTTTAGCTTTGCTCTTTCAAGTAAACCCCAATATGTTAATAGCACTCA
>NW_011485918.1:6405-7867 GCF_000754665.1 Bison bison bison | reverse complement strand
CAGAGAACACAGCAAGGAAGGAAACTCGTCTGCCACAATGTGAACACAAAGCTCTCAATCATCATTCTCTTACTTCAGTCATTCAAGTTGCTCATGTATCCACTTCATGAGATCTGAAAGGCATGCCCATGGTTACTCTGCTAAATGAGTGTTCAAGATGAAATCAAGAGACTGGATTCCCTGGCTACTCAAACTCTTCTTTGAACTATAATGCACATACACCATCAGTATGCCAATAATGTCTGGGTATATTTTCTTAATGACCCAAGAACTCATCACTTTTAACACATCTTCCCAGGTTCTGGATAGTTCAGGGTTTAATACTAATTTTTGAGCCCATCAGAACTGGGTTTCAAATGTCAGTTCTGCATAACACCAAACAATTTAGTCAAACTCACGGAGCTTCATTTCAGTTTCTCACCTGTAACATGGAGATACAGCATCTTCTTACTCTAACATCAATTAGAGGTTTGAATTAGAAAATGTATTCACAGATCTTTATACACTGCATGCTTTGTGCATATTAGTTTACATTCTCTTTAATGGAATTGCTTTTCAATGTCCTTGAATGGGCATTATTTACATTTCAAAGTTTTTCAGCTTTAATGAAATAATTCCTCTCTTTGGCTCACTGTGACTTCTCTAATAATACAAAAGTAACTAAGTCAGCATGATAACATTCCCATGACTCACCTAATACCAGGCCCTGATGTGACCACCATCAACAGTTTTCTGTTTATTTTTCCATATAAACAAACAAAATTATACGTGCCCATATTTAGGCTTGCTTTTTAAACAAATGGGATCATACTATATATGCAACTGTAAAATTAGCTTGTTTTATTCAATTATATACAGTGATAGTCTTTCAAGTTTATAGATAGCGAGACAGGTATATAGAATTCTTTTTCTAGATGCATATTACTCCGAAGTAGAGAACTATCACAATTTATTCAATTATTCATTTATAGAAGGACATGTAATTGCTTCTACAAATTTTCCTGTAAATATATATTTATGGAATGACCTTTCATCTATTAGATAAATTCTAGAAATGGGATTGCTGGATCAAAGAGTATCCACATTTATATGCTAATAAATACTGCCACATTCTTCTCTCAACAAGTTAAAGTCAGTTGCACCCCCAGCAGGACAGCAGGGGAGTACTTTTGCCCCACACACTTGACAAATGTCAGTTATTGATCTGTTTTATTTGGACTAGTGTCAAATAAAATGACAACAAGTTTTAATGTGGTATTACCTGATGATTAGCAAAATTGAGAACCTGTTCAATTTTGTATTTTCCCTATGGATGTTCACTCAGATTCCTTTCAGTTTTTTAATATTCCAAATAAATGCTTCAACAAATCTGTACTTTCTCCTTTAAATTACTGGTTCAGGGCTTCCCTTGTGGCTCAGCTGGTAAAGAAACAGCCTGCAATGCAGGAGATCTGGGTTTGAT
>NW_011485918.1:5447-6305 GCF_000754665.1 Bison bison bison | reverse complement strand
GGGCTCATGGACTGTAGCCTGCCAGGCTCCTCTGTCCATGGGGATTCTCCAGGCAAAAATACTGGAGTGGTATTCTTGGAAACATAAATGGAAAGTGCCATTTTCTTCTCCGGGGTATCTTTTTGACCCAGGAATCAAACCAGGGTCTCCTCCTTTGCATGTGGATTATTTACCAGCTGAGCTATCTAGGAAGCATGTAGTATGATTATACACTGGTAAATTTTTCAGCCATAGAAACCAATGAAATAGCAATACATGCTACAACACAAGTGAATCCTTGAAAACATTATGCTAAGTGAAAGAAGCCAGACACAGAGAGCACCATATTGTATGATTCCTCAAATTGCCAGAACAGGTAAATTCATAGAAAGAAAATAGATTAGTGGATGCCAGGTGTTGGAAGGAAGGAATAAAGGGGTACTGGCTTAATGGGTATGAGGTTTCCTTTTGGGGTGATGAAAATATTTTGGAATTGACAGAGATGGATAGTTGCACAACATTGTGAATTGTACACTTTAAAATGTTTTAAAAGATACATTTTATGTCATGTATATTTTACCAAAATTCTTTCAAAGTGCATAAGTACTGGAGATTCAGTCTTTTCTGTACCTTTCTGCTCAGAATCAGCATCCTGGGTAAATGTGGGGTTAGGGTTATCCTATGGGCCTAACCTTTCCTTCAGGTTTGCTGTCCCAGTGTCTGGACATGAGGAGCGTAAGGGAGTGGGGTGGAGGTACAACTGTTAGCAAAACACTTCTCAGTAATAGATCTAAAGCCAGTTTCTCCCATCAGCTTTATTGGTAATATTGCTAGCATTCTGCTTCCATCTGTCTGCCTTTTGAATTTTATTTCTCAACT
>NW_011485918.1:0-1283 GCF_000754665.1 Bison bison bison | reverse complement strand
AACTGGGACCCTTTGGTCTCCGGTCTCCTCCTGACGTGGACAAGTGGCCAGAGTGCCCCGACTGGTAAGGAACAAGAGACTTTATTGACCTCTCTCCCCTTCCCTCTCTCTTTCCTCTCCTTAACACTTCCTATCCTTCCCCGTTTTTCTAGTCCCCTGGTCCTGGATGCAGGAATCTGGTCGAAGGGCCTCAGCCTGAGCTAAGGATCAGAGACTGATCACTTCCTCTTGGCAGAGAACTCGAATTCTGGTTCTGGTCTGGTCTGATTTCTGGTAGGGCCGAGTTCCAGTCCTCCCTTCTCTGGAGGCCCAGGGTAAAGTCCTATAACACCTGAGTATCTGCAGGTGGCAGGAGACATCTGTAAGTCTACCCCTTTTGCCCTCCTCTCCCACCTCCTCCCCCTTCTTCTTTCAACCTGGCTTCCTTTCCTCCCTTTGAAATCTTTAAAGACCTGAGATATTTTCCTTACTCTGTTAGTACTTGGATCTGAAGTTGTGTTTCTATAGGAGAGGTTTTCTGAGAGACTGTATTCTTGTATTTAAAGAAGTGTCTGATGAAGACTGCTAGGTTTTTATGTGTGTGTTTTAACCCTGTTCTGTGCTGTGATTTTTGATGGCCATTTTGCTTTGTCTGGCCACCATTTGGTTTAGACCTGCCGCCATTTTGTTAGAACTTGATTTTCTTTCCCTGTGCCTTGAGACCAGGGCTCTCAGGAACACTTATCTAGACCATCTCTAACTTCTGAGACTGAGGGAAAAAGACTTTAAAATTTTTATTTATTTCAACTGTTTTTTTATAAATTAGTAAATTTTATATTGTAATATCTAATTCATGACTAAACTTAGAAAATGAAGCTAGATCTTGCACTGTGTCTATCTAAATATGTCTTGATATGTCTTTGTCTCTGGGTAATGTTTTTGAGGTTAATTTGTAAATGAGCTCTATTTAATTGGCTTTAAAAAAAGGCAAGCACTTACAAATCAAATAAATTCTATTTGATAAATAAATTCCAATAAATTCCAGGTTCATGTGGACTGGGAAATATTCAGTATTAAATACCTGATATTAATGTTTGTTTGCTGGCCTATCTAATATAGACATGTCTTAGAGTAATTAACATTAAGTAAAATATTTTCATTGTATCTAGGTTTAATATAAGTTAAATATTATATCTGTTACAAGTTTGTCAACAAGGAAATTACCTAGAGTGAAGAAGCTTCTAAAAAAATGTAAATGAGATATGAGCTTTAATATAAACTCTATTAAGAATAATTATTCTTTA
>NW_011485917.1:20010-20651 GCF_000754665.1 Bison bison bison | reverse complement strand
CATCTCCACCTTTACCCCCAGTCTTTGCCTCAGCCAATTCCTGGAGATCAGTTTCCAGGTCAGAATCTTTAAAAAAAATGTATCAATTCAGCTGTAAAGCATACAGTAGGGAATGATGATATTGATTCCCTCAGCATTATGACTTAAAAGTCTTAGGCTAGTATGGTAAAAATGTGATGAATAAGAACCTCAGGAGCATTATTCCAGGAACATTTTGCTGGAGAAAAAGGAAAGCAGAATTTTCCGAATGTTATTACCATTTTCTTTTCCCAGGGTTGTCCTCAGACAACTTAGTTGCCCCCTCTCTTTGTCTTGAAAACAAGGGAAAATTTGAGCGACCACACTGACCTGCAAACTATACTCTGCTCAGTTTTTTTGGAACTGTCTGAAGTCCTTTTCTAATGTTTCCTTTCCTCCTCTTACTGGTTATGTCTTAAGACATGATGCACACTTACACTTTACCTCCAGAGGCATCCTTCTCCTCCTCTTCATTATGATTCACCGGATCCTCTCCATTTACTTCCTCCTTCCCAGGTGTGATATCCTGACTCCCAGCTGGTGGTTCCTCTTCTTGAGGTTGCTCAACACTGGGCTGCTGGTCCTAGTAGAGTGTGCATGCAAATAAAAACTTTTGTTGTTAA
>NW_011485917.1:19072-19910 GCF_000754665.1 Bison bison bison | reverse complement strand
ATCTAATAGCATAAATATACATAATACATAGATATATCTGATCATAAGTAAACCTAACAACATTTTCCCAACACAATTCTATGTACTTACTTTTAATAAAGTTACTCTTCCCACAGAGAAGAGTTAGCTCCCATAAGAGTTACCCAGAAAGACTTTGGAAGTTATTTAAATCTATGTTGGGATGGAAGTATGCAGCCTGTTGTTAATAAGCAGGAGGAGGGAGTCACTGGGCACATTTCCAGGGAATGTAACAGTATACTCATAGGCAACGCCAGACTGTACTATATCTGGATCAATGTTCCTTCCTAAGACAAACTGTCACCCTTTATCAGCATGGAAGACCTTTATCACTGCATCTGTACTACTTAACATGATTTTCTCAAAAATAAACTTGTGTTAAGAGAAAACATCAAATGGTAAGGTACTCACAACCACAGGTTCATCCAGCTTGGGCAATCTTGATCTATAGGTCCCAATGTTGATGCTACTTGCCCACTGATATTTCTCCTGGAAAGTAGAATATAGTGATTTAGAAAATGTGTTTAAGAGCACAGCTATATTTGATCACTTTTATGACCATATGTTGACTTATTATTTTTTTTAATGTGATAATATTTTCAAAAGAAAATTCTGGTTAAGTTAGAGTGTACATGCATTCCAATTACACCAAATACAGTTGCTTGCAAAGCCATTTTTGTCTTTGCTATGCTGGCAGAGAAATCACCTTAAGGTACAAAGGAAGGCTGAATTTTTGTGAGGAAGTTTGATTTCACAACAGAATTCTCCATCATGAAGATATTTAGTGAAATACTGCTAGGAATTTAAAAATTCAGGACTA
>NW_011485917.1:13706-15752 GCF_000754665.1 Bison bison bison | reverse complement strand
CAGCAAGCATTGGCCCAACAATGAAGCCCTTTACCAGTACTATTTTAATAATTTTTCACCCCTTAAAGGACTCTATGCTCATTAGGACTTTTAGAATGTTTTGGCTTCCCATGCCTTTCAAGGTTGGGGAGTTGTGAATAATCATGTGTGTTAATTGCAAGAGTATGGATAAACCTGTCATGCAACGTCAACAGAGGGGTTTGAATTGAAACACTCCTATCATGCCCAGGAGACTTATGAACTGAAGCCCTAAGTTGACTTTTTCCAGAGAAAGGTGGTCGGGGACAGCCCCCTGTTAATGTCAGAAGAGTTGGTGAAAGGCACAAAATAGTAAGACAGATTCTGGTTTTGGGGTAGATGATCGAGCAGGTCCAGGGGGTCCGTCGAGTCCTGATCTGCCTTGCTTGTCAGGTCTCTTCCACATGACCTTGTCATGGGTGGGATCTCCCATGCTGGCTCCCGGCAGATACACCCATGCAGGCGGATTCTTTACCACTGAGCCACCAGGGAAGCCTATGTCAAACCTAGACAGCATAGTATAAAGCAGAGACATCACTTTGGCAACAAAGGTTCGTATAGTCAAAACTATGGGTTTTTCAGTAGTCATGTACAGACGTGTGAGTTCGATCATTAAGAAGGCTGAGTGACAAAGAATTGACGCTTTCAGTTTGTGGTGCTGGAGAAGACACTTGAGAATCCCTCAGACCACAAGGATATCAAAACAGCCAATCCTAAAGGAAACCAACTGTGAACGTTCACTGGCAGGGCCGATGCTGAAGTGGAAGCTCCAATACTTTAGCCACCTGATGGGAAGAGCTGACTCACAGGAAAAGACCCTGATACTGGTGATCAGGATGGGAAGCGTAAAGCAAGTTATGCCCTGGTGACTGCTGAACAGGTTTTAGAAGCAAAATCTCTCCCCCAGGGAACCAGTGCTCAGTTAGCCGAACTTATGGCTCTGACCCGAGCTCTAGAGTTAAGCGAAGGGCAGCGAGCAAATATCTACACTGATTCTAAGTATGCTTATTTGACTTTACGCGCTCATGCTGCAGTATGGAAAGAAAAACAGTTTAAAAGGACAACAGGAGAACCTATTTAGCATTTATTTCAGAGAGATCCAGAGACTTTTAACGACTATATATTGTCCTAAAGGAGTAGCTGTTACGCATTGCAAAGGGCACAGCAGGGATGGGAGTAAAGTAGCTGAAGGTAATCAGCTGGCTGATTGTCAAGCCAGAAAAGTGGCACTTTAGGAAACCCCTTCACTGCAGATGCCTTTGATCTGGACAGGTCCTGTGGAACAGGAAAAACCGCAATATACTGAGGAAGAATTAGAAAGATATGAGAAAAGAGGAGCAAAGATTACTGATAAAGGATGGCTACAGTCCAAGGATGGACGATTAATAATTCCTGAAAAGACTCAATGGAAAATTCTTAAGGGTTTACACCAGAGTTTTCATTTAGGTGTAGAGAGTACTTAACAGATAGCTTCTCATTTGTTTGAAGGTAAAAATGTAGTGAAAACTTTAAAGGACATTATCAAAAGATGTGAGGTTTGTCAGAAAAATAACCCAAAGACTGAAAAGCTAGCAAAATCTGGATTACAACGAAGTGGAAAATATCCTGGAGAAGACTGGGAAACTGATTTTACTCATATGCCACAAGCTAATGGATATTCTTGCTCACAAGTTTGGGTGGATATTTTCCTGGATGGATTGAGCCTTTTCCCTGTTGCAGTGAACACGCTAAGGAGGTTATAAGAATTTTAATCCATGAAATTATCCCCAGGTTTGGGCTGCCACGGAGGCTTCAGAGTGACAATGGCACCACCTTTGAAGCTGCTCTAACTCAGGGGGTGTCTAAAGCTCTAGGAATAGAATCTCACTTACACTGTTCCTGGAGACCCCAATCCTCAGGAAAGGTTGAAACAGCTAACGACATTATCAAAAGACATCTGTGCACATTAACTCAAGAGACACAGGACAATTGGATTAAAGTTCTACCTATAGCTTTAGTGAGGGCTGGGACTGCCCCCCAAAAGGAGGG
>NW_011485917.1:10596-11427 GCF_000754665.1 Bison bison bison | reverse complement strand
CAACACCAAAATCAGATTCATTATATTCTTTGCAGCCAAAGATGGAGAAGCTCTATACAGTCAGCAAAAGAAGACCGGGAGCAGACTGTGGCTCAGATCATGAGCTCCTTATTGCCACATTTCAGCTCTTAATGCTGAACAAATACAAATTAGAAAGGTGGTTTTACAAAACAGATTGGCCTTAGATATTGTGACAGCTGCACAAGGAGGAACTTTTGCCATTATTCATACCCAGTGCTGTACATATATACCTGATATGAGCACTAATGGTACTCATTTTACTAAACACATGAACAAGATTATTCGGGCCATGGATGCTCCTGAAGCCTCAATTGCCTCACTTTAGGAGACGTTAACTAGTTCCCCATGGTGGAAAACTATCTTGATTGCAATAATTCTGATTGTTCTGTTTTTGCTGTTTGCTCCCTGC
The DNA here is from genome assembly GCF_000754665.1 of Bison bison bison. Classification (NCBI taxonomy): domain Eukaryota; kingdom Metazoa; phylum Chordata; class Mammalia; order Artiodactyla; family Bovidae; genus Bison; species Bison bison. The sequence goes on along the minus strand of NW_011485917.1, from coordinate 10,997 downwards.
ACCTGTAACTGTGTAGCTGGATTTGTTTCTAGCCACATGAAGGCTTTTAAGTTGCAAATGGTTGCTCAAACTCCTGCGACTGCTGCAGCTTCCTCCAACTACTACTTGTCAACAGAAATGACAACAGCTAGAATTGCCTTGGAATGTACCATATGGCACGTACTGTCCTGACAATTTCCCATGTCTTAACATGGTCAGTAGTCTACATTGCCCAGTGAAGTAGTTAAATTTACCCCAAGCTAGTGTTAACTCAATGCAACTAAGCCATGCAGTGTGGGGCCACCCAACATGGGTGGGTCATGGTGGAGAGGTCTGACAGAATGTGGTCCACTGGAGAAGGGAATGGCAAACCACTTCACTATTCTTGCCTTGAGAACCCCATAAACAGTATGAAAAGGCAA
>NW_011485917.1:9020-10496 GCF_000754665.1 Bison bison bison | reverse complement strand
ATTCAGAAAACGAAGATCATGGCATCTGGTCCCATCACTTCATGGCAGATAGATGGGGAAACAGTGACAGACTTTATTTTTGGGGGCTCCAAAATCACTGCAGATGGTGATTGCAGCCATGAAATTAAAAGACGCTTACTCCTTGGAAGGAAAGTTATGACCAACCTAGATTGCATATTCAAAAGCAGAGACATTACTTTGCCAACAAAGGTCAGTCTAGTCAAGGCTATGGTTTTTCCAGTAGTCATGTATGGATGTGAGAGTTGGACTGTGAAGAGAGCTGATCGCCGAAGAATTGATGCTTTTTAAGTGTGGTGTTGGTGAAGACTCCTGAGAGTCCCGTGGACTGGAAGGAGATCCAACCATTCCATTCTAAAGGAGATCAGTCCTGGGTGTTCTTTGGAAGGAATGATGCTGCAGCTGAAACTCCAGTACTTTGGCCACCTCATGCGAAGAGTTGACTCATTGGAAAAGACCCTGATGTTGGGAGGGATTGAGGGCAGGAGGAGAAGGAGACGACAGAGGATCAGAAGGCTGGATGGCATCACCGACTCAACGGATGTTGAGTCTGAGTGAACTGTGGGAGTTGATGATGGACAGGGCTGCCTGGTGTGCTTTGATTCATGGGGTCGCAAAGAGTGAGACACGACTGAGTGACTGAACTGAACTGAACTGAGTGTTTCCATGTGGTTAAAGGGGGAATGAGGCGCAGAGGCACTACGTAACTTGTTCAGTGTCTCCAGCATTAAGGGAGCCAGAGGTCTGGATGCACTGTGGAAAACTCTGTGTGTTCTGTATTTATCAGTCAAGAGTAAGATCCAATGGCTATGGCAAAATATGTAGAATAACAGCTAGCACATAACACAAATTGATCTTACATCACAGAAATGCACGCTAAATAGAAATCTGATTTCTTCAGAAATCTTTCAAATGGAGGCTTGACAAGACTGGCATCAGGATGTTTTGTAGACACGATGGTCTCAGAGCCTCCTCAGAACATCAGACAGCATGTCAGTGAGTCTCCTAGACTGGTGGTCTTGGGTTTGTGCATCAAAAAAAGCAGGAAACCCCTGTCACATGCTCTCAATGGAGACAGAGCCTGGAAGAAAGCAAAATTAGACCATGCCTCTGCTCTGGTAGTGCCTAGACAAGTTGTCCATGTCAATCAGAACTGAGGAATTCTTTTAAAAAGTGCAGATTCCATGATCTACACTCAGTGAATCTCACTCAGTGGGGCTACAACAGTGCCCCAGAATCTGTGAGATTTCACTACACTTGGGAAACTCTCAGGGACTTTATTAAACCCCTTTGGTAGTGAGACTGTCAGCAAAATAAGGGAAATAATGATCAGAACAGATATTAGAAAAAATATGTAGATAAGCAACAAAACCCAAAGCTGGCTCTTTCAAAAGGTCAATATGAATTCATAAGTTTCCACCCACAAGAATTAAAAAAAAAAAAGATAACTAAAGACAA
>NW_011485917.1:7143-8920 GCF_000754665.1 Bison bison bison | reverse complement strand
ACCCAAGGTCTAGCTTTTACTCATGGCTTTATATTTCCAGAGCTTCCAGAAAAGCCTGCTAATTTACCACACCTTACAACTCTGTGGGCAAGGTCTGTATTTCACTGGTATGATTATTTGGCTGCAGTGTTTGTTCCCTCTCTGGGAACTACAGATGTTCTGCTACGAGCGGATGCTTTGACTAATTTTACTCAACAGGCATTACAAGATTCTCAAAAAGCTATTTCAGCTCGTCAGTTCAGTTCAGTTCAGTTCAGTCGCTCAGTCGTGTCCGACTCTTTGCAACCCCATGAATCACAGCACACCAGGCCTCCCTGTCGATCACCATCTCCTGCAGTTCACTCAAACTCACGTCTGTTGAGTCGGTGATGCCATCCAGCCATCTCATCCTCTGTCGATCCAATGGCTATGGCAAAATATGTAGAATAACAGCTACCACATAACACAAATGGCTTTTACATCATAGAAATGCACACTGAATAGAAATCTGATTTCCTCAGAAATCTTTCAAATGGAGGCTCGACAAGACTGGCATCAGGATGTTTTGTAGACACGATGGTCTCAGAGCCTCCTCAGAACATCAGACAGCATGTCAGTGAGTCTCCTAAACTGGTGGTCTTGGGTTTGTGCATCAGAGAAAGCAGGAAACCCCTGTCACATGCTCTCAATGGAGACAGAGCCTGGAAGCAGGCAAAATTAGACCATGCCTCTGCTCTGGTAGTGCCTAGACAAGTTGTCCATGTCAATCAGAACTGAGGAATTCTTTTAAAAAGTGCAGATTCCATGATCTACACTCAGTGAATCTCACTCAGTGGGGCTACAACAGTGCCCCAGAATCTGTGAGATTTCACTACACTTGGGAAACTCTCAGGGACTTTATTAAACCCCTTTGGTAGTGAGACTGTCAGCAAAATAAGGGAAATAATGATCAGAACAGATATTAGAAAAAATATGTAGATAATCAACAAAACCCAAAGCTGGCTCTTTCAAAAGGTCAATATGAATTCATAAGTTTCCACCCATAAGAATTAAAAAAAAAAAGATAACTAAAGACAAAATTTACCAATATCAGGAAAGAAATAGGTTACAGATTCCACATTTCCACAAACTGAGGGTGAATTGAAATAGCAGCACCAGGCCCCTTTCGATGAGAGCTACGTGCCAAACCCAGCCCATTACAGGATTCCTTGACATTCAGGAGCATGCCAAGTAGATTTCCATGCCAGGACTGTTGCATTTATTGTTCCTTCTGCCTGGAATGCTCTTCCCTTAGGTAACCCCACAGCCTGCTCCCTTACTTCCTCCAGATCTCTGCTTACTTGCCATCTTTCAGGGAGTCTTTCCCTCATTATCTTGAATAAAATAATAACATCATACCTACATACACCATTTACCCTGATCTAGCAATATCTTTCTTCATAGCTCCTGCCACCCTTGATTATTTACTGACCACCAAGTCTATGAAATGAGAGACTTGGTTGGTTTTGTCCTGCCCCAAACTCCTCCAATAGTGCTCAGGTCTATGGCAGGTGCTCAGAAAACATTTGCTGAAGTACAGTCTGGAGCCAGGCCCTTTACACACATTGCTAACATGCACAGGTACCCTCCAAGATGGGCACTGGCCCCATTGTATTAATTATGATATGAACTGAGATTTCAGGAGACAAGTGATACACTCAACAACACACAGTCAGCATGTCAGGTTCCAGGCTTCAGAATCATATCTGCCAGCTTCCAAATCCTCAGTTCCCAGACAGAACTTCACAGCCAAGAACAT
>NW_011485917.1:3826-7043 GCF_000754665.1 Bison bison bison | reverse complement strand
CTGGTGGGCTGCCGTCTATGGGGTCGCACAGAGTCGGACACGACTGAAGTGACTTAGCAGCAGCAGCTGTGTGAATGACCGTGCACTGCCACACGATCCAGACTGAGCGGAGCTAAACCAGAATGAAACGCCGTCACCATGCACAGCCAGCGACTGCGCCAAACCTCGCCACTAACCAGGGTAGCTATTAGACCCCTTTGGAAAAAGCAATAAGACTCGGAGGAAAATTGTACGTTCTGAAAAGTCGCGCACGCCAACGCAGGCGCACGCGTATACAGGCGCCTCTCGCCCTCAGTTCCTGTTCTGCGACCACACTGCCTGCAATCACGCGGTGGCCAATCACAGCCCAGAACGCTTCCCTGACTCCACACTCAGCCAGTCTCTCGCTCCGTAGTCGTCCCACCAACGAAGGGGTGGAGTTGAAAAAGAGACGGAGAAAGTTTCCGCTTAATACCTGTGTCCACTCGGATTCAAAAGCAGTGGGAAGACGAAGAAGAGCGAGTGGGGATGGACCTAGTGGCGCCATGAGTGCCGCTGCTGGGAACTGTGGTCCGTGCCCGACGCGGTGTAAGGGGACCCTCTCTGTTGTCACACGCCCTCTCCCAATGGTACCTTCCAGAGTGGGTGGTCTTTCCGCTACCCCTCGGTGGTACATCCCAGGACAGAACTGTTTCATCTCGCGCGCCCCTTGCTGGTGGGGTTGGGGAACAGCAGATATAGATGCCTGTGGACCATTCCAGGAGGATCCACAAAGGGTGGAAGGGCAAGGTTAGGGGGAAAACCCCACAGATTCCTGCAATTTGGGACTCAGAAAAAAGTCTTCGTAAACTGAAGATTACGTCTCTATGGGGATCACTGTCGTAACAGAGAGCATGGAAAACACTTTATCTTTGCTGGGCATTGTGATTGTTTGTGCTTTCCTGTTCAATACAGAATAGGTCTCATGGGGGAAAGCCAGCCGCAGTCCCCCAAGGGGCAGGATAGATAAAGCTTCCGACTGGGATCTGCAGGCCTGGCGTGGGAAAGCCCTCTGTCACTGACTGCGAGTAACATGTGGAAGAGACAACAGGACCTTCCATTCTCTTAGGAAAGGGGTCAACTCTGAGAGGACCCAAGGACACCACCACGTAGGTGAGATAAAGACCATGGCTTTGTCACCATCTTGTCATCCCTGAATATGTTTTGTAGCAGAATCCTCAGCCTGTCTAGCTATGCCTCTCTCGACAAGTTTAAATTTGTTTGTTCATTCCATCATTCATGCATTCTCTCCAAAGTATGCATTAAGCACAACTCTGTATGTTAGGAACAGAGAAAATCAACCTTTTCCTCATGGAGCTTACATTCTGTTGGGATCATGTGGTCCCCAAATACAAGTAATGTATTAGGTGTTTGTAATTGCTGTGATTAAAATTAAATCGGGATAGTGAAATAGAGAGAGGGGGTGATATTTAGAAAGAGTGGTCAGGGAAGTTCTAAGATTGTGACATTTGAGCAACAGCCTAGAGGAGATATGCCTATTTGGGAGAAAAGTATCCTAGACAGAGGTAAGGCCAGTGGAAAAGCTGGGGAGTAGAACCCTGTGTAGTGTGTATGAAAACAGTGAGGAGGGCAATGTGACAGGCACAGCATGATGGAGGGAGAGCGAAGAGATTGGGTGACAGAAGTGATGAGGGCCAGGTCCCTTGGCCGTTCTGGCCATTGGGAGGATTTGGACTTGAACCACAGGAGGGTTCTTATCAGAGAAGTCCCCAGGCTTCTTTCTGAGGCCCAGATCGCACATGATTGTTGAGGAGCCCTTGGTTTATTTCAAGAAAAACCCTTCCCCACCCCTTCTGCAGCTGAGCATGCCTTTCCTGGAATCCCCTACACTCAAGGGGAATGCCTCCTCCTGCTTCTAGTGAACATCCATGTCAACCGATGATACTCTCAGGAGAGACAGGGCAAGGACCCTCTTGGTGTGACTGAGGGCACATTGAGTCTTACAAAGGCAAAGAGGCATGATATAAGAGGCACAGAGATGGCAGGGAGAAAGACAAAGATAGAGCATTAGACAGGGACGGAGAGACTACTTCTGGTAGCAACCTGTCCCCACTTAGTTAGCACCCACCTACAGGCCCCCAGCCCTGCTACTGGATGATGTACAGTACATTTTCCCTATAGGAGAAAAGAAGCTCCTCCGCAGGGACTCTCTCTAGGGAATGACTCAGTCGCCCATAGCCTGGGCCTTAATCATGCTCCCTTCATCCACATCAGGGGCCTCTGCCCATCAAGACAAGGACATGCTTCATTCCTGGGGAAGCTCATGCTGTACACAGGGTCCCTCACAACCTATCCTGCCCAGACTGCCCTCCTGCTGATCTCACTGCCAATGACTGCTTTAATGGAGGAAAGAGAGGCAGGGATCTCTGCATTTGTGGTGGAGCCTCATGCAAATTGGTGAATGTGAGATTTCTCCCCAGCTGCTTGGAGGCTCACCTCTGTACCTTCCCCCACCATGTCCCCAGTGAATGTGAAGATTACATTCCACACATCAGGGAAGAAGCTGGGTGTGTGATGGAGAGACACAGAGACATATCCTGACAGTGAGTCAGTCATAGGGTCCTTGTGGCCCTGTGCAAACGCCCCCCTCCCATACTACCTGGCCAGGGTTGTGCTGATTCTTCCCTGCCTCCTCCAAGGAGCCCAAGCTTACATCCAATTCCCGCCCTCCTCATGACCTGAGACCTTCCATTTGCACAGGGCCTTGGGCGCCCATCTGCTATCGGTGCCCTCCTTGTTGTGGGTTGGGCAGATGGACCAAGGGAGTGTGTGTACACAGTTTCTGTCACAGGGCCCCTATCAAGGGTGGTAGTCATATCAGCAAGTATTGTTCTTAAGAGGATTATTACCTGGGCTATTGTGAACTGCGCATTATTACCCTCTCTGAGGATGGGGCCCCAAGCTTTTATCTCTGTAGAGAGGCACGGTAGAAATCTTAGCAAATGTGACATCACAGACCTACTTCTAAGACCCGTGCCAGTGGGGACCCTCCAGCCTTCCTCTTAAAACTATTCTCATGTGCAGATACATGAACATCTGAGAGGCCCAACCCTCTGGACAAAGGCCCCCGAAATAGTTCTGAGATTTCATGCCCTGGGACAGAGATGTGCAAACAGTTCAGACTGCTCATCCTGGACACCAACCCAAAACAGCTCTAATAGGTCACACCTGAGAACAC
>NW_011485917.1:0-1662 GCF_000754665.1 Bison bison bison | reverse complement strand
AAAGCTGAATAGTACCTTGCTATCTATTAAGTTCATGTGTGTGCATGCTAAGTCACTTCCATTGTGTCTGACTCTTTAGGATCCTATGGACCATAGCCCAATAGGCTCTTCTGTCCCTGGGATTATCCAGGTAAGAATACTGGAGTGAGTTGCCAGGGCCTCCTCCAGGGGATCTTCCTGACCCAGGGACTGAACCAGACTCTCTCATGCATTGGCAGGTAGGTTCTTCACCTCTAGCGCCACCTGGGAAGTCCCAAGGAAGTTAATTCCTTTGTCTCATATTATGAGGCCACTGTTACCAGATAACATACAGCCTTGTCATACTTTTTCCCACTTTTAAAGCAGTCACCTCTTCCATCTTTGGTTCTAACTTGCTTCCTGACCGGCATACAGGTTTCTCAGGAGACAGGTCAGGTAGTCTGGTACTCCGCTGTGGTTAAGAATTTTCTACAGTTTGTTTGATCCACAGAGTCAGAGGTCTTAGCGTAGTCAATGATGCAGCAGCAGATGTTTTGTGGGATTTCCCTTGCTCTCCCCATGATCTAACAAATCTTGGCTATTTGATCTTTGGTTCCTCTGCCTCCTCGAAACCTAAGTTGTATATCTGGAAGTTCTCGGTTCACGTACTGTTGGAGCCTAGTTTGAAGGAGTTTACAAACCAGGAGGCTTCAGAACTTGGGGACAATCTAAGTGGAGAAGCTTAGGAAATTGGCGGATGTGAAGGAAGTCTGATAAGAGGGACAAGAAAATGAAGCTCTACTTTCGATGTTGCTAGCAAGGTAGACAGGGGCTAGACCATGCCTTCAAGTCCTTGTATAGGAGAGTAGCCTTTATCTAGAAACACATAGACAGCTCTGCAACTGTAAGAGAGGGAGGGAGAGGGTGGGAATAGGGAGACAGACACACTCAGTGGATGTAAGAGACCAGTGAGAAGGGGGGTTGACAATTAAATGGAGGGAAGCTTGGACTAGAGCAGATGTGATGGACATGGGTAAAAGGAGACACATTAGACGTTTACGAAATAAAATGGACAGAACTCAGCAAGAATTTGGACTTGAGGTGAAGGAGAGGGAGTTGTAAACGTGGTTAAGAACACGTTTATGTGTTCTGTCATAAGAGTATGAAACTGTCATGGGGAATCCTAGAAGTTGGCCAGGTCTGGGAAGAATTCCAAAATAAGAGTTTTATGTTTTTGAGCTCATGGTCTAGATGGACACAGTAATCAATGTTTAAAATTTAAATGTTCCTTTTCCATAAAAAAGTATTAAGGTATAATTTCTTTACAAAGGAGTACGTCAGGCTGTATATTGTCTCCCTGTTTATTTAACTTATATGTAGAGTACATCATGAGAAACGGTGGGCTGGAAGAAGCACAAGCTGGAATCAAGATTGCTAGGAGAAATATCAATAACCTCAGATATGCAGATGACACCACCCTTATGGCAGAAAGTGAAGAGGAACTAAAAAGCATCTTGATGAAAGTGAAAGTGGAGAGTGAAAAAGTTGGCTTGAAACTCAATATTCAGAAAACTAAGACCATGGCATCCGGTCCCATCACTTCATGGGAAATAGATGCAGAAACAGTGGAAACAGTGTCAGACTTTATTTTTCTGGGCTCCAAAATCACTACAGATGGTGACTGCAGCCATGAAATTAAAGAAG
>NW_011485916.1:17096-17623 GCF_000754665.1 Bison bison bison | reverse complement strand
GCTCCTTTCTCCTGGGTCCTGGTGCACAAGGTTCTGTTTGTGCCCTCCAAGAGTCTATTTCCCAGTCCCGGGTAAGTTCTGGCAGCTCTATGGTGGGGTTAATGGCGACCTCCTCCAAGAGGGCCAATGCCATACCCAGGTCTGCTGCACCCAGAGCCCCTGTCCCTGAGGCAGACCACCGCCGACCCGTACCTCCACAGGAGAGACTCACAGTTCTATCTCAGTCTTTGTGGGGTCCCTGGGTCCTGGTGCACACAAGGTTTGCTTGAGCCCTCTGAGCATCTCTGGCAGGAATGGGGTTTGATTCTAAACGCGAATTCGCCCCCTCCTACTGTCTTGCTGGGGCTTCTCCTTTGCCCTTGGACATGAGGTATCTCCTCACAGCCGCTCCAGCGACTACCGTCTTACTGGGGTTTCTCTGACCTTGGACGTGGGCAATCTCCACACGGCTGGTCCAGCGAAGCACAGATGCTGCTCCTGACCTTGGACGTGGGGTATCTCCTCATGGCTGCTCCCGCAAGGCTGCT
>NW_011485916.1:15696-16996 GCF_000754665.1 Bison bison bison | reverse complement strand
TCTATACTAACATTCTCCCTTTGTCCAGAGCTCCTAGGCAGCCTCAGAGTTCAAGTAAAGGAGACCCAGGTTGGTGAGGGCTCATTCAGCCTGGGAATTAGCCATAAATTTCTTTAAGGCCAGATCTCACGGGAATTCACACTAACATTTTTTTTTTCTTTAAAAAAAAATAGTGTTTATTTATTTAACTGCCAGGGTCTTAGTCATAGGCTCTTGGATCATCATTGAGTTAGTGGATCACATCTTTGTTGTGGCATTTGGGATCTTTTTTTTTTCCTTTCAAGTTGTGGCCTTCAAGATCTTTTAGACTAGGCATGTGGGATCTAGTTCCTCAACCAGGGATTGAACCCTGGCTTTCGGTATTGGAAGCATGGAGTCTTAGACACTGGGTCATCAGAGAAGTCCCAATTTTGGCTTTTCTAAAACTACTTCCGCGTGAGGGCAGTATGGCTCCAGGAAAGGCAACCAGCCCTGCCCCCAGCGCCTCTTCTCCCGCCCATACAGTCTGAAAAAACACCACAAAGAGGTAAAGGAGCTAGAAAACATGGCTGCCACACTTGAAATCCATTTTGGGGAGATTGGCTTGCAGTACTGAGCTTTTGCTTTTGGTTTCCATTTGAAATTGAAATGCACCCGAAAATCACCGACCCTCATCAGACATCTTTTCAAGAATTCTTTTGTAGAGCTTGTCACTGAGTCCAAGCTCACTCTGCTCTCCGCAGGATAGGCCAATAAATCGGAGAGGCAAGGTGTTGAAGCAAGGAAGAGACTTTAATCTGGGAGCAAGCAGACCTAGAAAATGGCGGGCTACGTCTCAAAATAACGATCTTATTAGGGTCTGGATGCTAGGTTCTTTTATAGATCAGAGTGTAAGAAGCAATGAAGAACTAAAGTCAAAAGGCAGAATAGAGAGGAAGATGCAGTGGAGAAGTAAAGTCTTGTAAAACATCTCCAAGAGAATGTCCAGCCTTTGAAAGACGTGTTAATCTCTTGTAACTTTAGTCAATACTAAAGAAAATCCGTCCTGAATATTCATTAGAAGGACTGATACCGAAGGTGAAACTCCAATACTTGGCCACCTGATGGGAAGAACAGATTCATTGAAAAAGACCCTTATGCTGGGAAAGATTGAAGGAGGGAAGAGAAGAGGACGACAGCGGATGAGATGGTTGGATGGCATCACCAACTTGATGGACATGAGTTTGAGCAAGCTCTGAAAGTTGATGATGGACAGGGAAGCCTGGCATGCTGCTGCCCATGGGGTCACAAAGAGTTGGACATGACTGAGCGACTGAAGTGA
>NW_011485916.1:11931-14557 GCF_000754665.1 Bison bison bison | reverse complement strand
CTTTCATCAAGAGGCTTTTGAGTTCCTCTTCACTTTCTGCCATAAGGTTGGTATCATCTGCATATCTGAGGTGATTGTATTTCTCCTGGCAATCTTGATTCCAGCTTGTGCTTCTTCCAGTCCAGCGTTTCTCATGATGTACTCTGCATAGAAGTTAAATAAGCAGGGTGACAGTATACAGCCTTGACGTACTCCTTTTCCTATTTCATTAATCAGCACTAATATAATTTTTTTGCATTTCTTGATATTTTCTTTCTATGTAACCATGTTATCTGAAGACAGATAATACTACTACTTCCTTTTAATTTTTAATATATTTTTCTTGCCTAATTACCCTGGCCAAAACATTCAATAGAATTGACAAAGGTGAGCATTCTTATCTTGTTCTGGGTGTCAGGGGTTAAGAATTCATGAATCTTGTTTGAATAAGCTCTAAGTGATAAAAAATGTTTAAAAAATCATAGTACTGGGGAATTTGAACAGTATTTTACAAAAGTACATATTGCACGTACATAGTGAAGCGATGATGATACACGCCAAGGACATTTTGAAAGTGGTTAATTCTTCTCATTGTGAATGACCTAACATGTATTTTTGACATTATAATATCCTAACTGTGTTCTAGAATAAAATACATGAAATTCAAGCGCTCTGAAAGACCTATTAATGTGGATATGTATAAATGATACAAGCTGCCGCCAAAGACTTCATCCATAAGTAAAAACAAGCTCTGTTTCTTTCTTACTAATGAGAAAATATTATAAAATGGATCTTTAAGTAAAAAAACAGTGATTATATACAATAAGGTCTACGGCCATTTAATGACATAGAAAATGCCTGTTTTTTTCCCCAATGTTCTATGATACCATTAGACAAAGTCACGTGTCCCATCTGATTGGAATTTATAGTCCTGTAAGAGTGTATGATTACATGTAGGCAACTGTCTGCATTCAGTCATGAGAGCTTCATCTGGGTCATCCTCCTAGAGCTTCATCAAATGGCTTCTTCAACTCAGTACACAAAGCCTAGAATTTGAAGACCCCAGGAAATTAGGGAAGTGTGTGTGTTATTCACACAGTTGTGCCTCACTCTTTGGGACCCCATGGACTGTAGCCCACCAGGTTCCTCTCTCCATTGAATACCCCAGGGAAGAATACAGCATGTTTTGCCAGTTCCTTCTCCAGGGGATCTTCCGGACCCATGGATCAAACCTGGGTCTGTTGCATTGCAGGCCAATGCTTTACCTTCTGAGTGAGACAAGATAATTAACATGCGGCCTGTTGCCTAGATTTGGCAAGTCCTTGCTGCTGCTAAGTCGGTTCAGTCATATCCGACTCTGTGCGACCCCATAGACGGCAGCCCACCAGGCTCCCCGACCCTGGGATTCTCCAGGCAAGAACACTGGAGTGGGTTGCCATTTCCTTCTCCAACACATGAAAGTGAAAAGTGAAAGTGAAGTCGCTCAGTCTTGTCCGACTCCTAGAGACCCCATGGACTGCAGCCTACCAGGCCCCTCCATCCATGGGATTTTCCAAGCAAGAGTACTGGAGTGGGGTGCCATTGCCTTCTCCGTGGCAAGTCCTTAGGTATAGTCATTTTCTTTTGTTTCTTAGGCATGGATCCTGAATCCATGATACCTCCAAACAAGATGATAGCTTGAGAAAATGCTGGAGACAAAAAACTGAGTGGAAAAGATCTAATATGGGAAGACATGATCAAGTAAAAATTGAAATCCGGAGAAGAGATGTGTGATGAAGTTGGGTTCCTTTGATCTCAGTTTGATATCTAATGGAAAACAAAAAGAAAATGCAAAAATATGAGCAGGTTTCCTTGAATTGAGTCAAATACAAGGCAGCCATATTCCTGGTGTCTTTGTCTGTTTACAGTGTTTTTTTCAGAGTCGAAGGGCGGAGGGAGAAGAACACTTGGAGCAGGAAGTCTCAGTTCCAGGACAACACTGCCATCGTGCGGAAATAATTTGATCAGGTCCAAGCTGTGACCTGGTGTTCCTTGCAGGCCTAGCAGTGGAGGCTGGTCAGACCAACCCAGGAACAACAGAACCAGAACCAGAACTCAAGCCTGACCTCTCTACCGTTTTCTGTGTGATCTGGCCTGCCAGTGGACAGTCAGGTTCTGGGCTTAGTATCTGATCAGTGAGGGCCCAGGGCCCAGGAGCCCTCCAGCTGCTGCCAGGAAGTCCAGCCACCTGAAGGAGGGAGGCGGGGCCTCAGTTTCCTAACAGTGTGGTGGGCCTTAGAGCCAAGCACTGAAAATGGGGGCTTTTGTCTTGTGAATCTGCCCTTTGTAGGGCCTGGGCCCATTGTGACAGGAATGAGAGCTCAGTGGACTGGCTAATGCCAAGTACCTTAAATAGCTGATGCCATTGACAAAGTTGAGGGTGACCAGAAGTCTAAATAAAGTACCATGGCCTGGAGCAAGAAGCACCTGTATGGAAGGAATGGGAATACACTGATTTGCTGGCTTGAGTCAGAACATTTTCTAGGAGCCTGCAGATGGTCAAGTGGATGCAAATCACGAATGTAGTGGAAGGCCTACATTCTCTGAACCCACCCACCAGCTGGGAATTTCTGTGTCTTTGCAGGTTCACTGTAAAGCCCAGGGTCAA
>NW_011485916.1:11015-11831 GCF_000754665.1 Bison bison bison | reverse complement strand
TCTTAGCGACCCCATGGACTGCAACCTACCAGGCTCCTCTGTCCATGGATTTTCCAGGCAAGAGTACTGGAGTGGGGTGCCATTGCCTTCTCCGATGCTTAGGCTAAGTAGATATAATTTCTGAAAGAACAAGATGTCTGATGAGGGTGAGTGGTTTTAGGCCTCAGTTTGATTTCATGGAAAACCAAAGCACAAAAGTGTACCTGCTTGAGCAAGTTTCCTCAAATTGGACAAAACTCTAGAGAGCCAATTGTCTTGGTTCTTTTGTCTCTTTGTGAAGTTTTTTCAAACTGGAAGGGCGGGAGAAGAGAGCTAAGGACAGGGTCTGTTGACATGGCTGGAGCACTACTGCCATCGTGCGGAAACAGTTTCAAAACAGCTTACATTGTTACACCGTCCTTGTAAGTTCTACTAGTCAAGGAATGTCAGAACAGGCTTGGGCCCCCAGCTGGACCTCCTTGCTTTCTTTTCTAAAGCCTTACCGGAGACCTGGACGTTGGGAGCATCTTGGCCTAGAATCTGCAGGGTGAGGGGGCCTGGAGTAAGCCAGGCGCCACACGTCGTACCTCACTTGGTAAAGAATCTGCCTGCAATGCAGGAGACCTGGGTTCAGTCCCTGGGTCAGGAAGATCCCCTGGAGAAGAGACTGGCTACACACTCCAGTGGTCTTGCCTGGAGAAGTCTATGGACAGAGGAGCCTGGTGGACTACAGTCCATGGGGTCTCAAGAGTCTGGACTGAACGACTAACACTTTCACTTTCACCAGGAGGTCAAGGTACAGAAAGTTGTAGGGTGCGTGTTAGGTTTCCTTCCAAA
>NW_011485916.1:10441-10915 GCF_000754665.1 Bison bison bison | reverse complement strand
GGAACTGAACTTGTTTCCTGAATCCTCTCTGCACCTGAGTCTTAGAGAATGTAAGCAAAACAGAAAAGGTTGGGAGGCTTCCTCAAGGTGTCCCAGAACTGAGCCTATACTTTATTTCTCTAGTGCTTAAGAGTATGAGTTCTGAAATCTTATTATTCTGGTTTATAAATTGTCTCTATTCCTTGGAAAAGCTTTGTAAAATTTCTGTGCTATGTTTGCTTATTTATTAAGTGGCAAGAAAAACTCTACTCATCCAGAGGGATGCTGTGAAGAATCAATCTATGAATTCTTACCAAAAAATCTGTGGAATACTTTCTGGTACACTGTAAATACTCAATAATTATCAGCAACAGTTGTTGCCTGCTGCTGCTGCTAAGTCACTTCAGTCGTGTCCAACTCTGTGCTACCCCATAGATGGCAGCCCACCAGGCTCCCCTGTCCCTGGGATTCTCCAAGCAAGAACACTGGAGTGGG
>NW_011485916.1:6341-10341 GCF_000754665.1 Bison bison bison | reverse complement strand
TCCTGACCTGCCCCTGCTGTTATCTCAGTTCTTACAGGGTGGGCAAAGACCTGGCTTTGGGGTTGGTGTGTGCAAAGTCTCTTCAGTCATGCCAGACTCTGTGCAACCCTATGGACTGCAGCCTGCCAGGCAGGATGGCATTATTTCCTTCCTGTGATTTAAGACGGAAAGCAAACTGCTGCACGTTGAGGATCATGTTTTACCTACTTCTAAGCTATGTGGTTTTACTCTACTTCTAAACTACTTTATTTTGGGGGACTCCAAAATCACTGCATGTGGTGACTGCAGCCATGAAATTAAAAGATGCTTGCTCCTTGGAAGAAAAGCTACGACGAACCTAGATAGCATATAAAAGAAGCAGAGACATTACTTTGCCAACAAAGGTCCATCTAGTCAAAGCTATGGTTTTTCTAGTAGTCCTGTATCAATGTGAGAGTAGGGATATAAAGAAAGCTGAGTGTCAAAGCATTGATGTTTTTGAGCTGTGGTGTTGGAAAGACTCTTGAGAGTCCCTTGGACTGCACGGAGATCAAACTAGTCAATCCTAAAGGAAATCAGTCCTGAATATTCATTGGAAGGACTTGATGTTGAAGCTGAAACTCCAATACTTTGGCCACCTGATGTGAAGAACCGGCTCATTGGAAAAGACCCTGATGCTGGGAAAGATTGAGGGCAGGAGGAGAAGGGGACGACAGAGGATGAGATGGTTGGATGGCATCACTGACTCAATGGACGTGAGTTTGAGTAGGCTCTGGGAGTTGGTGACGGACAGGAAAGCCTGGCATGCTGCAGTCCGTGGGGTTGCAAAGAGTCGGACATGGTTGTCCGACTGAACTGAACTGAAGCAATGTGCTAAGTTTGAACCAAACATACATTTATATATTGTACAAAGCCAATATTAACATTGGGATTTATGTTTAAATATTTGGAGAAAACAACTAATGGTGTCTTCACTTCTGAGGTGATTTTTTTTGTGAGTGTACTTTCAATTTTGCCCATGTACAGTGACAAACAAGGCTTAGTTTTGATAGCATTCTGTATAACATCATATTCTCTAAAAATGACACAGCACTATCCACATAATGAAATGACTAAATATTTCGCTGTTATAGACAAGGGTTTTAATAAATCATTACTTGACACAAATCCAGTCATCTGTACTTAATGACATTTAAGTAGCCTCTCTATATAAGACCTAGGAAACTAACAGGACAAATCTCCAGCTGCAATGAAATTCCACATAAACATTGTCATTTGAAATCCTTAAGAAACGAGATGTTCATACACACCTGCTGCAGCCTTTAAGATTATAAATAGAATAACAACTGGACTGCAATAAATTTAGATATTGAGATTTTACTGAGCTTTGGCCAATACTGAATATCCTACATTTACTTCTTTATAATTGTCAAATTTTGTATTTCTTTGCCAGATGCTTAAAATATCCTTAGGATTTGAACAACAATTTAAAAAGTATTATAAGATTTAACAAGTAAAGTATTATTAGTTACCACATAAATAATAATACTATTGGAAATTTCAACTTATCTAAACTTGTGGGAAATATGCATGGCACTTAATTCTACCTATTTTGTTACCAGGATGGAATTGAGCAAAGATTTTCTATGATTGTCTATGTATGTATGTGTGTGAATGTTTTGAACACTGCTTTGATCAAATATTGATGGGCTTCCCTGGTGGCTCAGAAGGTAAAGAATCTGCTTGCAATGCATAAGACCTGGGTTCCATTACTGGGTCGGGAAGATCCCCTGGAGAAGGGAACGGCAATACTCGCCAGTATTCTTACCTAGAGGATTCCATGGAGAGAGGAGCCTGGTGGGCTATGTCCATGGAGTCTCAAAGAGTCAGACACGAATGAGCATCTAACACACACACACTGGTTGATGGGCCTGTATTTACTTAGATGGTACCAGCTTTTGTGATTAATCATACTGTTGGTAATGGTGGATGCCGCAGGAAAGTGGCATTTGTGATCAACTGTTTCTATTTGACCTTTGAAGGTTTGTGAATTCTCATCACTTGAGAAATTTACAGTCTCCTAGAAGAAGCCTCTGGCTCACACCAGCGAGTCAGTCTATTCCCATTTCTTCCAAATAGGTCCTTCTTACTCCAAGCTATGGTGTGTGTGTGCTTTTGTGCTCAGTTGCTCAGTTCTGTCTGACTCTGCAACCCCATGGACTGTAGCCTGCCATGCTCATTTGTCCATGGGTTTTCCTGGCTTTACTATAAGCTTTTGGGTGGATTCAACTTCATCAATGACACCGGCTCTTTAGGGTACTTGGCACTGGCCAGTCCATTGCCCTCTGTCACTCCTGTCACAATGGGCCCAGGCCCCACAACACCCAAAGGGCAGATTCACAAGACTAATAACGCCTCCCTTTTCTGCACTTGGCTCTAAGTCCCATCCACACTGTTAGGAAACTGAGGCCCCGCCTCCCTCCTTCCCATGCTTGGACTTCCTGGCAGAAACTGGAGGGCCCCTGGCCCTGGCCCCTCACTGATTAGACACTAAGGTGAAACCTGACTCTGTTCCTGTTCCTGCCAGGCAACAAACAGCATGCCAGGCTTGGGCTTAGGTGTGTTAGGCTTGCATTGGCCTGAGCTACCTCCACTGTTCCTCTGAAGGGAGAACAGATCACAGCTTGGGCCCGATCAAAGTATTTCCACATGATGGCGGTATTATCCCGGAACGGACAAGAAGCCCTGCTCCAAGCATTCTCCTCCCGCCCTTCAAGTCTGAAAAAACACCAGAAACAAAGACACCAGGAAATATGGCAGCCTTGTATTTTGCTTGGCTTGAGGAAACCAAGTCCTAGTCTTTGCATTTATTTTTTTGGTTTCCATTGGATATCAAAATGAGATCTAAGTGGCCCAACCTCATCGGGCATCTTCATTTTTCTAGATTTCATTTTCTACTTAACCAAGTCTTCCCACATTTGCTCTTCTTTACCCAACATTTTATCTCCAGTATTTTCTCATGACATCAAATTGTTCGGAGGTATCAAGGGGCAAACCTGAGGGATCCATGCCTAAGAGAGAAAAGCAAATGAGTGTGCTTAAGGACTTGGCCAATCTGGGCAATGGGCAATGTGATTATTATTCTAGCTCACTTCCCAAATTCCCTGGGCTCTTCATATGTTAGATCTTGTGTGTTGAGTTGGAGGACCCATTTGGTGGAGCTCTAGGAGGAAGGACTAGAGACCTCGAATAACTGAATGCAGACAATCTTCTAATTAGAATCATACATTGTTACATGAGTATAAATTCCAATCAGATGTGACCTGTGACTTTGTCACATTATTTGACACTAGAAATCAAGCATTTTCCATGCCATTAAATGGCCTTGGACTTTACTGTTTATGTTTGACACTTTTTGTTTTACTTCAAGATCCATTTTATAATATTTTTTCATTGGTAAGAATCAGAGCTTATTTTTACTCTTGCACAAAGTCTTTAGCAGCACCTTGTATCATTTACACATTTCCATATTAATGTATCTTTCAGAGTTATTCAATTTTCTTCTATTAAAGAAAATATTTTTTACTATGCTGGGTTTTCATTGCTGTGCGGGCTTTTCTCTAGGTGCAGTACAGGAGCCTCTCCTTGTGATGGCTTCTCTTCTTATGGGGCACAGGCTATATGGCACGCGGACTTCAGTAGTCACAACGCATGGGCTCAGTAGTTGCGGCTCCCAGGCTCTAGAGCACAGAATTTGTAATTGTACACAGGCTTAGTTGCCCCATGGCATGTGGGATCTTTCAGGATCAGGGTTTGAACCTGTGTCTCCTGCATTGGCGGGCATATTCTTTATCACTAAGCCACAAGGGAAGCCTGAATTTTCTTATATTTTATTCTAGAACATGTTTGTTGTATTAGTTGCTCAGTTGTGTCCGACTCTTTGCGACCCCATGGACTGTAGCCCGCCAGACTTCTCTGTCCATGGAATTCTCCAGGGAAGAAAACTGGAGTGGGTTGCCAT
>NW_011485916.1:4752-6241 GCF_000754665.1 Bison bison bison | reverse complement strand
AGACAAATCCAATTGCAAAGACTGGCAGCATTTTTCAAATGTTTAAACAAAGTCTGTCACAACTCTCAGTGATCACTAAGCTAACATAGAAGTTAGTGGCCACACATGATAAAGTACAGACTTTACAAAAAGAATTGAGAAAAGCCACTAATCAAGAAAAAAGCAATACACAACAAGTGCCATCAACTAAACCTGTGTGTTGGAATCTAATTTCCATGTTGATACATCGGAAAACTCAAGATGTCCAGTTTCCCCACCAATTAAAAAATGAGACATCCAAAGTAATGGAGGTAGATGTCCATTTATAGGAAAAAGCAATAAACTGAAGTCGTCTAGAATGAAGGCTAGGCAATGGATATACTAGAAAAGACTTTAAATAAACTCCCCTCAATATGGGGATATTTGATGGACATCTT
The DNA here is from genome assembly GCF_000754665.1 of Bison bison bison. Classification (NCBI taxonomy): domain Eukaryota; kingdom Metazoa; phylum Chordata; class Mammalia; order Artiodactyla; family Bovidae; genus Bison; species Bison bison. Next base: position 5,825 of record NW_011485916.1, on the reverse strand, counting down.
TAAATATGAAAGCGATAAAAAAAACGAAATACAATGAACTGATGAAAACCAGGAAAACAATGTCACAGTAAAGTTTATAATCAAACTTACAAGAGCCACGAAGCAAGAATCTTGTAAGCATCAGTACACGTTGTCATATACAAAGCAGCTCAATACAATTTGCAGGTGATTTCTCTTCTGAAACCTTTAAAATTCTAAAAGAAAAAGAAAACCTATCAACCAAGGATTCCACATCCAGCTAGACTGTTTCAAAAATGAAGGAGAAACTAAGACATTCCTAGAAAAGAAAACAAATGAAGTTTGTTACTAAAAGACCTAGCATAACAGAAATGTAAAAGGGAGTCCTCCAAGGTGAAATGAAGACACTAATCAATAATTTGAAGTCATACAAGAAATAAAGGACAAAGATATAGGTAACTCCATGGATACATTTAAATGCCATAATAATAAATAAATATATATATATACACACACACATATATGTATATGTGTGTGTGAGTTTAGTTACTAAGTCCTAGCCAACTCTTTTGCAACCCTATGGACCCTATACACTGCCAGGCGCCTCTGTCTATGGGATTTTCCAGACAAGAGTACTGGGGTGGGTTGACAATTCCTTCTCCAGGGGATCTTCCCAACCCAGGGTTTGAACCCGTGTTTCCTGCATTGGCAGAAGGATTCTTTGCCACTGAGCCACTACGGAAGTCATACATATTTGCTTGCAGGATTTTAGTAGACATGTCAGACCAGGGACTGAATCCCAGCCACAGTAGTGAGAACACTAACGCCTAACCACTGGACTACCAGGAAACTCCTTATTTTTGTTTTCTAATCTTTTATTTTCCTTTGGCATTTAAAATGTAAGAGAAGTACACAAGGGAAAATTATAAATCTAACTTAATGGGAATGCAGTGTACTAAGATATAATCTGTGAAAATAACATAAAAGATTTTAAAGCTGCAAGGGAACAAAAGTAATTTGATACTAAACTATTAAGTATACGTTAGTTATATATACCTGACCAAAAAGGACTTAAATCTGGAAAAAAGAAGATGCCTGATGAGGTTGGGTCACTT
>NW_011485916.1:3691-4652 GCF_000754665.1 Bison bison bison | reverse complement strand
TCCTTCTCAGGGGATCTTCCTGACCCAGGGTTCAAACCCAGGACTCCTGCACTGCAGGCAGATTCTTTACCATCTGAGCCAAACATGTTTAGGATATTATAATGTCAAAATATATTTTAGGTCATTCACAATAAGAAGAATGAACCATTTTCAAAATGTCCTTTCCACGCATCATCATCATCCCTTCCCTGTACATAAGTATGTAAGATATGTACTTTTATAAATAACGTTCAAATTCCCAAGTACTATGTTTGTTAACAAATAAGTTTTTATCATTTATAACTCGTTCAAGCAAGATTTCTGAATTCTTTACTCCTGACATCCAGAAAAAGAGAAGAATGCCCACTTTTGTCAATTCTATTGAATATTTTAGCCAAGGTAATCAGTCTAGAAAAGTGTATTAAAGGCAGCCAAATTAGAAAAGAAGTAGTAAAATTATCTGTCTTCCGAAATAAAATGCTTACATTTAATGAAATATCTAAGAAATCCAGAAAACCAATATAAATGCTGATTAATGAATTTAGCAAGTATTATAGGGGTAAATGCTGGAGAGGGTGTGGAGAAAAGGGAACCCTCTTACACTGTTGGTGGGAATGCAAACTAGTACAGCCACTATGGAGAACAGTGTGGAGATTCCTTAAAAAACTGGAAATAGAACTGCCTTATGATCCAGCAATCCCACTGCTGGGCATACACACTGAGGAACCAGAAGGGAAAGAGACACGTGTACCCCAATGTTCATCGAAGCACTGTTTATAATAGCCAGGACATGGAAGCAACCTAGATGTCCATCAGCAGATGAATGGATAAGAAAGCTGTGGTACATATACACAATGGAGTATTACTCAGCCATTAAAAAGAAAACATTTGCATCAGTTCTAATGAGGTGGATGAAACTGGAGCCTATTATACAGAGTGAAATAAGCCAGAAGGAAAAACACCAATACAGTATAATAACCCA
>NW_011485916.1:2376-3591 GCF_000754665.1 Bison bison bison | reverse complement strand
ATGGCACCCCACTCCAGTACTCTTGCCTGGAGAATCCCAGGGGCGGAGGAGCCGGTAGTCTGCAGTCCATGGAGTCGCTAAGAGTTGAACACGACTGAAGCGACTTAGCAGCAGCAGATATCAAACTGAGACTTAAGTCATCCAACTTCATTAGGCATCTTCTCTTTTCCAGATTTCTTTTTCTACTTGACCAAGGCTTCCCACATTTGTTCTCATTCTCTCAGCCTTTTATCTCCAGCATTTTCTCATGCTATCAAATTGTTTTGTGGTGTCAAGGTGCAAACCTCAGGAACTCATGCCTAAGGAAGGGGAAAAAAAATGATTGTACCTAAGGACTTGGTCAATCTAGGCAATAGCCCACGTGGTGGTCTTTATCCTATCTCATTTTCCAAATTCCATGGGGTCTTCATATGTTAGACCTTGTTGTGTGTTGTGTTGGAGCAGCCATCTGGTGGAGCCCTAGGAAGAAGGACCAGAGACCTCCCATGACTGAATGCAGGCAATCTCCTACTTATAATCATACATTCTTACATGACTATAAATTCCAATCAAATGTGACACGTGACTTTTGTCTCATGTTATCATATAACATCGGAAAAAACAGGTATTTTCAGTATCATTAAATGGCCTTCAATTTTACTGTGTATGTTTGTCACTTTTTTTTCTTTTACTTGAAGATCAGTCTTAAAATAGTATTTTCTCGTCACTAAGACACAGAGCTTGTTTTTACCTTTGCACAAAGTCTTTAGCAGGACCTTATATCATTTACCATATCCATATCAATAGATCTTTCAGAGTGCTTCAATTTTCTTATATTTTATTCTAGAACACGTTTCGAAAATTACAAAATCAAAAAAATATCTTAGGACCTTCACTATGAGAAGAATTAATCACGTTCAAAATGTCTTTGCCATGCATCATCATCCTTTCCTTACATATATAAGATATGTACTTTTATAAAATACTGTTCAAATTCCCCAATACTCTGTTAAAACAAGTTCTTATCTAGCTTGAATGCTTTTCAAATATTATCAAGAAATCTTTGGAATAGTGACATGTTTAAAATATTGCCATTATTACAATTTGAGGTAAAGCTCATGTAACATAAAATTAATTATTTTCATACGTATAATTCAGTGACATTTAATACACATGGAATGTTGTGCCAAGTATTATCGCTCTCTATCCCCAATTCATTTTCATTACCCCAAAAGA
>NW_011485916.1:644-1000 GCF_000754665.1 Bison bison bison | reverse complement strand
ACTTTATTTTGGGGGGCTCCAAAATCACTGCAGATGGTGACTGCAGCCATGAAATTAAAAGACGCTTGCTGGTTGGAAGAAAAATTATGAGGCATTATGTAATATGCCTAAATAGCATATTACAAAACAGAGAGATTACTTTACCAACAAAGGTCCATCTAGTCAAAACTATGGTTTGTCCAGTAGTCATGAATGGATGTAAGAGTTGGACTATGAAGAAAACTGAGCGCCGACAAATTGATGCTTTTGAACTGTGGTGTTGGAAAAGACTCTTGAGAGTCCCTTGGACTGCAAGGACATCAAACTAGTCAATCCTAAAGGAAATCAGACCTGAATATTCATTGGAAGGACTGATG
>NW_011485916.1:0-544 GCF_000754665.1 Bison bison bison | reverse complement strand
GGCCCAGGAGCCCTCCAGCTGCTTCCAGGAAGTCCAGCCACTGGAAAGAGGGAGGCGGGGCCTCAGTTTCCCAACAGTGTGGGCTGGACTTAGAGCCAAGCAAGGAAAACGGGGGTATTTGTCTTGTGAATGTGCCCTTTGGGGTTCAGGCCTCCTGGTTACCCCTGTGTTGTAGGTCTGGGCCCTTTGTGACAGGAGCAACAGAGCGCAATGGACTGGCCAGTGCCAAGTACCCTAAAGAGCCGGTGGCATTGATGGAGTTGAGGGTGACCAAAGGTCTCAAGTACCATGGCTTGGAGCAAGAAGGACCTGTATGGAAAGAATGGACATACACTGCTTTGGTGGTGTGAGCCAGGACACACCACCAAAACATCAACATGAATCATCCACAGGCATACATATAAAGGAGATACATAAATGGCCAGCAAACCCATGAAAAGATACATAGCAGTCCAAACAAAAGTGTAAATTAAACCCACCAAGTGGTACCTCTTTAAGCCAGTACAATGTAAGAAAGGAAAGAAAAGTACAAGCATTGATGAGG
>NW_011485915.1:12327-16274 GCF_000754665.1 Bison bison bison | reverse complement strand
GCAGTATATGCAGAGATTTGCCTATCTTTCAATGAATATTTCTATATTTTTTAATTATTTATTATTTTAATTGGAGGCTAATTACTTTACAATATTGTGGTGGTTTTTGCCATACATTCACATGAATCAGCCATGGGTGTACATGTGTTCCCCATCCTGAACTCCCCTCCCACCTCCCTCACCATCCCATCCCTCAGGGTCATCCCAGTGCACTGGCCCTGAGCGCCCTGTCTCATGCATTAAACCTGGACTGGTGATCTATTTCACATATGATAATATACATGTTTCAATGCTATTCTCTCAAATCATCCCACCCTCGCCTTCTCCCACAGAGTCCAAAAGACTGTTCTTTATCTATGTGTCTCTTTTGCTGTCTCACATATGGGGTCCTCATTACCATCTTTCTAAATTCCATATATATGTGTTAATATACTGTATTGGTGTTTTTCTTTCTGACTTACTTCACTCTGTATAATAGGTTCCAGTTTCATCCACCTCATTAGAACTGATTCAAATGCATTCTTTTTAATGGTTGAGTAATATTCCATGGTGTATATGTACCACAGCTTTCTTATCCATTCCTCTGCCAGTGGACATCTAGCTTGCTTCCATATCCTAGCTTTGTAAACAGTGCTGTGATGAACATTGGGGTACACGTGTCTCTTTCAATTCTGGTTTCCTCGGTGTGTATGCCCAGCAGTGGGATTGCTGGGTCGTATGGCAGTTCTATTTCCAGTTTTTTAAGGAATTCCCACCAACAGTGTAAGAGGGTTCCCTTTTCTCTGCACCCTCTCCAGCATTTATTGTTTGTAGCAGCCATTCTGACTGGCATGAGATGGTACCTCACTGTGGTTTTGATTTGCATTTCTTTGATACTCAGTGATGTTGAGCATCTTTTCATGTGCTTGTTAGCCATCTGTATAAAATTATTTTAATACTAGAAAGTATGCAATTACAGACTTCAACAAATATTAAGTGAGTCCCTACTTTTTGTCACTACTAAAATAGATACTGAAGATACAGCAGAGAACAAAAATCTGCTGACAGATTTTACAGAAATATCATTAAATGAATCAATAAACAATTTTCCTGACTTGGAAGAATTTTTTTTAATTTCATGCTACAGAGTAGGTTATCAATATGTTAATTGCTGATCTACAATTAAATATATAGATCAATGGTTGAAAAATCAGGAAATTGTAATCTGAGAATCTCTTATACTTATGTTTAAGAGACAAAGGTGTCTCTAAGAAGGTAAAACCATTTTATCAACAAATTCATTTTCTCATAGCAAGATTTATTCTGATGTATTTTTAAAAGATGATATGTAATGGAATCATCTATAGGATTTTTTTTAAGCCACACAGCAATGCCACCTCCCGAAGAAATGAATTATATTTGTCTAAAGACTAGTGCTCAGACAAGATTGAAAACAAAAGCCCTATAAAATTAGAAAATCTAGAATAGGATGCTCAGAAATTTGGGTCAGTCCATCATTTCATGTACTCTTTACAGAGGAACCTGGAAGGCTGCAGTCCATGGGGTCGCTGAGGGTTGAACACGACTGAGTGACTTCACTTTCACTTTTCACTTTCATGCATTGGAGAAGGAAATGGCAACCCAGTCCAGTGTTCTTGCCTGGAGAATTCCAGGGATGGGAGAGCCTGGTGGGCTGCCGTCTATGGTCACACAGAGTTGGACAAGACTGAAGTGACTTAGCAGCAGCAGCAGCAGTTTTTCTGGAGAAGGCAATGGCAACTGACTCCAGTACTCTTGCCTGGAAAATCCCATGGATGGAGGAGCCTGGTGGGCTGCAGTCCATGGGGTCGCTAAGAGTCGGACACGACTGAACGACTTCACTTTCATTTTATATTTTTGTGGGTTAACATTTTGTAGTGTAGTGCCAAAATTGCAGGTGCAAAGAAAGAAATAGATACAGTGACTTTGATGGCAGCAAAGATGTTGAAAGTAACATCTTTACTTTTAAAAAGTAAAAATGATATATTAAGTGTGGGCCGTGAAATGCCCACTGAAAGTCTGCAATAAAAAAACTCACTAGCAAATAATCCTATGTCCAAGTAAATTGTCTTTTATATATGAAAGAAACAGAAATTTTCTGATATGAAATAGCTCAGATAGTAGACAATTCATGTAATTTCTTAAATTTTTCAGCATTAATGCAGTCAAGCAAGAGATCAATGAGAGTGTCAAATATCCAAGAACCAAGAGACTAAAGAAAAATTGTTACCAGTATGTGAAATATGTTGTTGATTTGTACTCAGAATCCAATTTAGCATCACACTGTCTGGTTTCTTGTACTATAAGGGCTAGAAAGTGAAAACTATTAGATATATTCATGTAAGAATTTAAAGGGGGAGGCAGGTAGAGACTGTTCTCTGAAGTATTCTTTTCTAGAAAGTGAAGATGTAAAGATACCAGTATTTCATCTCTAGATTAATGGTTGTCAAGATGCAGATTGGATGGCAGTGTCAGCCAGATTCTCTGTTGCGGGGTGCTTAATTAATTTAGAAAAGACTAGTTAGAAAAAAAAAAAGCTTGAACTAACACTATGTTTAATCATGAAATAATGAATATTTTCCTCCTGAATTCAGGAACAAGATAAACACAAATTCAATTTAAAACTGTAGTAGAGACAGTAACAAGAATTAATAAGTGAAGTTGAATGGTAGCTCGATACAAGGTGAAAATTTAAACCGAATTATATTTCCATATGAGCAATAAACAATTGAAAATTGAAAGTGTAAAATAATATCAGTTACAATAGCATCTTAAATAGAATAAATTTAAATGAATGATGTACAAGACCTCTACTTTGAAAACTACTAAACATCACTAAGAGAACTCAAAGAAGGCCTAAATAAATATGGGGCTAGACCATGTTCGTGGATTGGAAGACATAATATTGTTATAATGTCAATTTTCCCCAAACTGATCTCCAGATTCAAAATATCTCCAACTAAGTAGGCAGAATAATGGCTCCCCCAGAGAGATCCTCATTCTATCCCTTTGAACTTGTGAATATATTATGTGATGCAGTAAGAAAGAGTTAAAGTTTCAGATGGAATTAAGGCTGGTATTCAGAAACCTTAAAATATGGAGAGTGTTCTGAATTATATGGATGGACCCAATACAACCAGAAGCATCCTTAAATGAAGGAAAAAGGATGCAGGAGAGTCAATGTGATCAATGTGAGAAACGCTAGACTGGCCATTCCTAGCTTAAAGAAGGGAGGAATCCATATGCCAATGACCATGGCAGCCCCTATAAACTGGAAAGTGCAAGAAAATGAATTCTTCCTAGTGCCTCCAGAAAATAATGCAACCCTACCAACACCTTGTGATTTTCTCAGGGATATCCATTTTGGACTTCCAGTCTCCAAAAATGTAAGATTATAAATTCATGTTATTTAAAGCCACTAAGTTTCTGGTAGTTTGGAATAGCAGCAATAGGAAACCAATAAATCAACAAAATTTTTTTTAAGAAATTCACCAGCTGATTGTAAAACTGACATGGAAATGCAAAAACCTACACTATCCCCAAATCTTCTTAGAAGAACAAAACTGGAGGAATGACATCACCTGATTCCTAGATTTACTATAAAACTGCACCAATCAGGACAGTGCAGTATTGGCCTAAGCATACACAAACAGGTCAATAGAGAGCTCAGAAATGGATGTATAGGGTCAACTGACTTTTTGCAAAGGTGTCAAAATTTAATAAGAAAAAGATAATCTTTCAATGAATGGTGTTGAAATTACTGGATATTCTATGGAAAATACTGACGTTCAACTTCTACCTCACACCATACAGAAAACTTTAACTTGAAATGAATCCCTGACTAAAAATAAAAGCTAAAATATAAAGCTTCTAGAATAAAATATAGAAATATCTTCATAAGCTTAGAGTAGGTAAAGACTAATCATAAA
>NW_011485915.1:11204-12227 GCF_000754665.1 Bison bison bison | reverse complement strand
CCCTGCACCCCACTCCAGTACTATTGCCTGGAAAGTCCCATGGATGGAGGAGCCTGGTAGGCTGCAGTCTATGGGGTCACTAAGAGTCGGGAACTACTGAGCGACTTCACTTTTACTTTTCACTTTCATGCACTGGAGAAGGAGGTGGCAACCCACTCCAGTGTTCTTGCCTGGAGAATACCAGAGACGGGGGAGTCTGGTGGCCTGCCGTCTATGGGGTCCCACAGAGTCGGACATGACTGAAGCGACTTAGCAGCAGCAGCAGAACCCTTGGAGGGCAACAAAAAGATGCAGTTCCTACTAAATGCATTGCAGGCTCCATCAGCAAAAAAAGAGGACAAAAATTTTAAAAAAGTATGAAAAAGACATTACAACTGCTACCACACAAAATAGATAGGATCAAAAAACACTATACCAATAAATTGAACTACTTAGAAGAAACAGTTAATTTCTAAAAACATACAACCTACCAAGATTGAATTAGAAAGAAATATCGGTAGAAAATCTAACAGACCAATTACTAGTAAAGACATTGAATCATATATGACAAGCCCAGAGCAAACACCATACTCACTAGTACAAGGTTGTAAGCTTTTCCTCTAATATCAAGGGCAAGACAATGATGACCACTCTTGCCATTTCTATCAATATAGTTGGGAAATCCTAGAAAAGGAAAAGAAATGAAAAGCATCCAAATCAGAAAGTGAGAAGTAAAACTGTCTCTGCAGATGACATGATCTTTGATATAGAAAATCCTAAAGACCTAACAAAAAAAACTCCAAGAACTAATAGACAAATTCTGTGAAGTTGCACATAGAAAAAATACAGGCTATTTAGACATTCTCCACATATGTAGGGGAGTGTGTCAATGTATAAATTATATCCTAATGTAGGTATGTGATGAACACAGAATTCAAGACCATGATTCCCCTGGGAGTCGGGCAGGAAGACAGACTGGACAGTGTGAAGCCACATAGGCAGCTCTAAGCTATTAGAAAATTTTCAGCTCTTGAACAGAAGGGC
>NW_011485915.1:0-10343 GCF_000754665.1 Bison bison bison | reverse complement strand
TTAACAAAAGTATACACTAAAAGACTACAAATATACTATCAAAAATACATTTAACAAAATCTAATTCTTCAACTCTTCAACCAGTCCTACATCTAGTTTTTCTCCAACATCCACATTAGATGGAGACCTCTATTTAATCTCAGTTCAGCTGTTGTATTTAAACATGAATGTGATTGTCATGTTATTAATAATATAAGAAACAGGTGGCTATTCCAATATTTCATAGGCTCAGTGACTTGCCAAACAAGTTTTCTGAATTATCAATGAAATGAAGGATCATCATAGTGTGCACAGGAGTACATCTGGACTACTTAAGAGCATGACAACTGTGAATTCTACCCTCATGAAAGTATAATTACCTTCTAATATTTTTTTCTTCTGGTAAGTATTCGCTGCTATCTCCAACAGAAGACATGGAGTAGAAAACAGATCCTAGGTAGCACAGATGTTAGATCTCAGTCTAACATTAAAGCAAATATGTGATAGATATGTGAGATAAAAATAAACCCTAATATACTAATTCCCTCTCAGGAATGAAGATTATATTAAAAATCAACAAGAGCAGTTAGTGAAAATTTTAACTTAGCAAATGTTCTCTATGCTGAGCATCTTACTAAACAGTTTATATGTAATATATCATTTAATTATCCTCACAAACCATTCTATGAAGCAGATGCTCTAGAATAACTATTCTGCAGATGAGGAAACTTTGGCTTAAAGAAGATAATTAGTTTGCTTCATTCCACACAGTGAGAAGGTAGCTAAAGGGTGTTCTAATACCATAACTGATGGTCTGACTGAGTTGGGGGTATTAACTACTTTTATATTGTATTTTTCTGCTTTGTCTTTGCATGGTTACAGCAATGTACCATCGTACTTTACAGTTATAAAAGATCCATTTAAGATCTTTTTTTTAAATAAAATTTTAGACAACTATGAAATTTTATGTATCTAGTTTTATCTCCATATCATTGTGTACACTCAAGTTATGTTTAAATATGTCTGGTTCATTTGTCTTAGATTTCACTGAAGAAAGCAAAATGTAAAGTTATGCTACATTATTAGAAACTGAAGTTCATACTCTGAAAAATGAAAGTGAGTTTTAATTAAAATACAGCATGCTTCTTTTTAACATCTGTCTCTTCAACTCATGTTCTAAGTCTCTTTTTTATATCATATTGACTTTTAAATTTAAAATGATATCTAAATTTTGAGACTTCAAGGCTTAAACCAAAATTTTAAAAAGCATACAATAAAGTCTTATATTTGGGTTCACAAGATTAAATTACATAAAGTATAACTCCTGTCTTCACAGCACTTCCAACAAGGGGCCTTATATAATCCAAAGCTTAAATGAAGACTGTAATGTTTTCCACCTGCTAAAACTAGCTAAAATATTTTACAAACATTGTGTAAATCATAGACTGTCACTATTCTCTTCAACAGTGTAGCACACCTGGTGCACTGTGTTTACTTCTAAACTCACTATTCTGAGGCATTTGATAAACCATGGTGCATCCAATGGATTGCAACCAGAAGAGCATAGTAATTAAAGATCGTTCAGTGACTTATGCACTTGGTCTGGGAACATAAATGTAAGTGTATATTTAACAATAGATTCTAATATCAAAAGAGACTTAAAAGACATATAAAAATTCTTAATGAACCAAATTAAAAAATAGTGTCTACAGATGCACATTTGAGTAATTAAACTAGTAAAATACAAGGAGGTGGTTACTATAAACATCAAGATAATGCATACTTTCAAGGACAGAGAAGGGTTATGACTGGAATGAGGCACAAAGAGAAGCTCCCAGGGTGGCTGTCAGCATTCTGTTTTTTGACCTCTGTGTCAGTTACAAAAATATTCACCTTAGCTGACCTAGCTTTTATTTTTCTTTCTGTATATATGTTTTCTTTAATAATAAAACTACCTTTATAAAGCTATGTTCAATTGACTTATTCTGTATTTATTTCCAGAAAAAAGAAAAAGAGCCAGTGCCTGGATGTTACAAAAGGCACCTTTGAGCTCAACGTAAGAAGTAGGTAAGAGACACTGATTTAAAGGAAAGAGGCTGCTTCATGTGCAAATGACTTTCCTGTTACTGAATTTATGAAAATAGGAGTGGAAGTGAATCTTCCTGTGAAAGGATTTTCTGTGCAGGATAGAAGGCTGGATTCACGGTGCCCGAGGTTCATTTCAACTCTAAAATTCTGTGGCCTTTTGATTCCCAAAACTATCTCAACCTGAAGTGGTCAAAAAAAGCCAAGTGCATTCTGTAATCAAGTCATTTTGGAAATCAAGTCCTCTCCTCCTTCTGAAGCTTATTGGTTCAATCTGTACACTGTATTTGAAAGTAATTTTGTGTACATAAGTATCATTGTGCACCTAAAAAATCATGCCAAAAAAATATTTAAGCATTCCAGTTTAGTTGTAGACCACATGGTGAATCACCAGCATGAAAAGGAAATGAAGGATAAATAGAGTAACAATGATTTGGGGGCAGGTGAATATAGCTTTTCATTTATAGAATTAGACGAGAACGAAGGCTTTAGGCCTTCATTGGAAATCCTTTCACAGAAGGATTCACTTCCAAGTGTCTTCACAAATATTAACCTTCACAATATCCCTTCACATAACACATAGAGAACCTAGTAGACAGACTGGTTAAATAAATTGCCCAAGGACACATTGCTTCTGAGTGGTGAAGCTGGAATTTGATCCCAAGCACTCTGAGTCAAGAACTTGTGCTCTTAAGCAATCGGCTTAACTTAGTCTGACATCTACAGCATAGAAACTGGACACTCATAATTAAATTACATTTCCATTTTATTGAGAAAAACTACACCTCTATTTCATACTACTTAATAATAACAGTTCTTTCATCATGATTATAATATATAATGTTCTAACTAAAATGCTTATAAAAATGATATACTGTAGGTAATTTATCTTTACCTTATCTTACTATAACTGTAACAAATAGGTTGTTATTCTATGACCCAAAGACACTATAAATGCAAAGTATACATTTAGGTCTGAAGTTCATGGCTACAGATTATATACATTAAAGAATTCATAAACTAACTCAGTAATTAGACATTCCATCTGTTTAATGATATGATACCGTATCCAGACAAAGACTGATATAATTGTATCCCTTATCTATATTCTTTTAGAGTTGAAATTAGGTGATAGTTTTACCTATAGAGTTCCAAAGCAACCAGAGGATAAGCTCATGTAATTAGTAAATTCCATGGGGAAAAACAACTCATTGATTGTTTAATAAACTTCTTGTTTCAATTAACTGCCTTGTTAATTTTTCTGAAGGGACAGGTAAATAGGAGCTAATGCAGATTGCTATCATGTGTATGTGGGGACCAAAGCCTTCTGGAATTAGTTCAACTTTTAACTCTGCAACAAATCAATAAGACTGCTGAGATGGTGTAATAAGATTCATAAAGGTGTTCAAAGAAATCTATAGCATCTGTACACGTAAATAAAGGTTAATTAAAAAGTATTTTTCCTGGCACCAAAAACACATTGCACAAAAAAAGGGCAGGATAGTGAAGAACATCAAAATTAATACAAGAACAACAGTGCAATGTTGAAAAGCAGGAAAAAGGGGAGGAGGATGCTGGTTGTGATGATAATTATTATTATGATTATAAAGGTTGAGATATAGACATTTGGAAGTGAATATGGAAGGTAATTGTTAGCAAATGGTACAGCTTACCCCAGGAAAATGTCATTTAACTTTTACCTTAAGCTCAACAGCTTTGTAAGAAAAATATTGTGTGACTCAGTGGTCAAAAATTATTTTTAGAAGCATTCTGGGGAATTCCCTAGAAATCCAGTGGTTAGGATCCACGTTTTAACTCTTGGGGTCCCAGGCTCAATCCCTGGTCAAGGAACTAAGATACTGGAAGCCACATGGCATGGCAAATAAAAAATAAATAAATAAAACCACTATGGATATAATGAAATAGGTAGAGATTTTGGAAAATGAACACAGCAGATATGTTAAGAGGTGTTCCAAAATGGGAGAAAGCATGCAAATAAGTGACCTTTGGATATTCATGACAAACTTCAGAGGTTTTTAGTTCTACCTAAGGCTGACACTATTTTTTCTTCCCATTGTATAGCTTCCTAGTTTCTCAAAAGGAACAATGGGAACCAGCAATGGAAGTTCCACAACAGACTTCATCCTTCTGGGCTTTTCTGATCGGCCCCAATTGGAACACATCATCTCTGTGGTTGTCTTCATCTTCTATATTATAACACTGGTAGGAAACACAACGATCATTCTTGTATCTTACCTAGACACCCAGCTCCATACGCCCATGTATTTCTTCTTATCCAATTTGTCTTTTGTGGACCTCTGTTACACAACTAGCATTATCCCCCAGATGCTGGTAAATCTATGGGGTCCAAAAAAGTCTATTACATATGGAGGGTGTGTGCTCCAGTTCTTCTTTGCCCTTGACATGGGAGCCACAGAATGTCTTCTCTTGGCTGTAATGGCTTATGACCGCTATGCTGCTGTCTGTCAACCTCTTCACTACACAGTAATAATGCACCCTGAGCTTTGCCAGAAGATGGTGTTGATTTCTTGGTTAGGTGGTCTTGGCAGTGCCTTAATTCTTTGCTCTTTGACTTTGAAGTTACCAAGATGTGGGCACCGGGAGGTGGATAACTTTCTCTGTGAGATGCCAGCATTGATCAAGATGGCTTGTGTCTATTCAAAAGTAATTGAAGTTGTTGTCTTTGCTCTTGGAGTAGTATTTCTTCTGGTACCTCTGTCACTAATTCTCATCTCATATGGAGTCATCACTCAAGCTGTCATGAGAATCAAGTCAGCAGCAAGGTGGCAAAAGATCCTTAATACATGTGGTTCCCACCTCACAGTAGTATCTCTGTTTTATGGAACAATCATTTATATGTATTTGAAGCCACATACTAGTACCTTGCAAGATGAGGGGAAGTTCCTTACTCTCTTTTACACAATTGTCACACCCAGCCTTAACCCTCTGATATACACTTTAAGAAACAAAGATGTAAAGAGTGCAATAAAGAGAATATTGTGGATTAAAAAAAAATGGCCAGCAAAGTCATGAATTAAGTGGAAAAATCAGAGGTAGAGAGTAAAAGAAATAATATTGACCTTTCCCAACAGAAGATCAATCAATACACTTATTCAAAGAGCACTTCTTAGGTGTTTACCATGTACCAAGAATTGTACTACGTACTGACTCTGTAAATAAATAGGAAGTAGGGATAAGTGATAAGGAGACAGATAAATAAATATACATAGATAAAATATAATTCATACATTTAAAAGCTTCAAGATTGATCAGAGACTACAGATAAATAAATGATTATGAAATGTGGTAAGTATAGCAATATATAAAAGATTGAGGAAATATTATTCATAAGCATCTATTATAGATAAGATTGTACTGATTTTTTTCTTCCCAGACATATCACTTATATTAGAAATAACACTCTTTCATTCACCTGATTTTGCCAGAGGAGACTTTGTGGTGAAGACTAACAGCTCACCAACACCCATTCCACCTTCTGCCTCAAGTTTTAAAAGACCATAGAGCTACTATGCTAGGGCTTCCCTGGTGGCTCAGTGGTAGAGAATCCACCTGCCAATGCAGGAGACACAAGTTGGATCCCCAGGTCGGGAAGATCCCGTGGAGAAGGAAATGGCAACCCACTCCAGTATCCTTGCCTTGGAAATCCCATGGACAGAAAGTCTGGTGGGCTACAGTCCATGGGGTCACAAAGAGTCAGACACAACTTAGTGAATAAACAACAACTACAAGTTGACCATTTATACAGAAGTAACAAAAAGGGCTATTCCTTATTTAACACTATCTGCTTGCACTTTCGCTTTATAATGTTCTTTCTTTTCTTGAATTATAGTGGTCAGTTCAGTTCAGTCACTCAGTCATGCCCGACCAATTGTGACCCCATGGACTGCTGCTCATCAAGCTTCCCTGTCCATCACCAACTCGCAGTAGTAGATGGTAATTTGGGGGGAAGGTTTTGATGCTCTTCCTTGACAAAACAAAAATTTAGTAATCATATGTTTAATCTCATTTTTACTTTATTTTACTGTTAAGTACATTCAAAATCTGGGAATCTCTATGCTGGAGAATAAATTAAACTTCTCTACAAGTTGATAATTTAAGAGATTGAAAATCATCTCTGCAAATGAAAGAGTCTTCACATCTACAGTGCCAGTGCTATGTCATTTCAAGTGCAAATGAATCCACCATCTGCCTGAAGGATCAAATATTTGGGTAAAACTGACATTAGGCTATTTCTCACCTGACTTTCAGTTCTGTTAAACAAAGGCAAACCTTTGTTAGGAAAAGCAATTCCTTTGTGAGAAAGAATATTAGCTATTTGACATTTGTCAGAAACAGCAGATACTTCTTGAAGAAGACACTAATTATTATCACTAGTCTGCAAAAATATAGATTTTTCTTTGGAGTTGAGGATTCAAGAGAATTTATAATTTTTTTAAGATACAGTAGTATCATCAAAGGAAATAACATCAAAGAATAACATGACTTTAACATACATTTATCTAATATTTTAAGTGCACATTCACAGTAACCACATGAAAATGATGGGTTTTAAGTTCTTGTGTGCCAACCAAAATATCAAAGAAAGGATTCCATCCTTGCTGTCCTGCTGGTAAGAAACATTTGATGAACTTAAATATGGCCCATTGCTTTTCTTTATTGTCATTATTTTGCAATTTATTCACCAGCCCCCAATAGCAATATTAACAGAATGTTGTCTCCATTTTGTGCTGCCTTTCCCCCAGAACGATCTCCAAACCTGAAATTCCAAAAATGACTTTATATCAGTTTGCATACCCAACCAGGAAAGGACTGGTATCTAAGTTCACTACCCCCATTTAGGCTTACTGCCACAAGGTGGTGCTATGAAAAATGGTCCTTCAAGATATAAGCACTGACATTCTAATAAGAGCTAAGAAGGTCACAGCGGTTCTTATAAGGAAACAGACTCTCCCCTTTGCTTTTTCATAACAATTCTGTAGCAGTGAGCCCGGCCTTCAGTCTCCCTTAGTGGCAGATTTTTGTTTCCAGATTTTCCAGTTCGAAATTCACCCATCTTCATCAGACGACCTGCAGCCCATTAACTCTGGCCGAATTTGCTTGGGCATGAGGTTCTTGAGGCCCGGATCACTTTACTCTCTTTTTCCTTCTGGATTCCCATCTTCATAGGGTCGGGTAATTTCTCCTTCATCAACAAATCCTCAAGCCTACACCTGGCTCTCCAGACACACACACACACACACACACACACACTTTTATAATCACACTCTTTCCTGAGAAGATGGCAAACTCTACCCACATCCTCTTGATATCCCCAGCATCTCTAATTCATAAATTTGCTGCAAGAATGTGGTGCAACAGGCATTAAGATAAATACAGCAACATTACACAGTGAGACCCAAAGAACAAGATTTATTGGGGAAACACAGGAAACCAAGAGTCAGGAACAAGAGGCAAAGTACTTCCACCCTCTCATAATCTCAGGGAGAGGAGAATCAGTGCCAGGGTCAAGCTGCTCTAGTCCTGACACAACTGTTCTACCTTCTCAAAAGGTAAACTTGAATTCCATTTCTTAGTGAGACATCAAGACTACTTGGTTGCCAGGCAGTCTGGGTTTAGATGACAACTGTTTGAGGAAGGCCAGCTGCCTAGCACCTGAAGACCATGGATGCCTGGAAAGTTGGAGCCTATCCTGTTAGGGTGTATAAGGCTCTTGTCCAGTGGAAAACTGAGTTTAAGTGCACCCCTTCCCTCCAAAAAGAGGGGGAAACCCCAGTTCCAGCTAGCTCCTTTCCTAGGCAACCTAGAGAGAGATCTCAGGATCACTTTTGAGTACTTCTATTCATTGCCACACAGAGGATTAAGAAAAATATTTCACATAGTGTTAGTATAGTCTGTAATTAGTATAGTCTGCAATTAAAGTTCTCAATAAATATTAACTACTGTAATTAGTTCTATTTGACTATTATTCCTTTTATATAAACCATTAGGAATCTCATATGGGAAGATGATCAGAAGCAATTGATGGGGATGGACTTAGTCTTTTTTGACTCCATTAGCAAAAAGAAAAAAATATCTAGGAGTACCTCAAACCTCACCCTCAACTCTCTGTGTGTAAATTGGACTTAAACTATACACTAAACCAGATGGACTTAATGTTTACAAAACATTCCATCCAAGAATAGCAGAACACATATTCTTCTCAAATACCCATGAATATTCTCAAGGATAGATCATAAGAACTAATATTGTTAAAATACCCATACTACGACCCAAGGTAAACTACAGATTCAACACAATCCCTATCAAAATTTCAATGGTATTTTTCACAGAAATAGAAGAAACAATTCAACATTTGTGTGGAACCATAATGAACCTAAATAGCCAAACCAATCTTGAAACAACAAACTAGGAGGCACAACACTTCCTGATATTAAACTATACTACAAAGCCATAGTAATCAAAACTGTATGGTATAGGAATTAAAAACAGACACATAGGTCAATGGAACAAGAATAGAAAGCCTAGAAATAAACTCATACATATACAGAGAATTAATTTACAATAAAGGAGCCAAAACCATGCAATGACCAAAGGACAGTCTCTTCAATAAATGATCCTGGAACAACTGGATAGCCACATGCAAACAAATGAAATTAGACTTCTCACAATACTTAACTCAAAGTATTACACCCCTGACAATCATTAACTCAAAGAAGGATTGAAGACTGAAATTTCATGACCTGAGCATAAAACTCCTAGAAGAAAATATAGGGGGAAATGAATGGTTTTTTGGATATGACACCAAAAGCACAGTAAAAAAAAATGCAAAGACAACCTATGAAATAGGAGAAAATCTGTAAAATATATATCCACTAAGAAGTTAATATATACAATATATAAGGAACTCATACACTCAATTGAAAAAAACACAATTATTCAATTTTAAAATAGACTGAGTACCTGAACAGATATTTTTCCAAAGAATATATACAAATGGCCAAAAGTACATGAAAAGATGCTCAACATCACTAGTCACTAAGAGAATGCAAATTAAAAACACAATGAATTATCACCTCATATCTGTCAGAATGGCTATTATTAAAAAGCCAACACAAATAACATGTGAGGGTAAGGATATAGAGGAAACAGGAACCCTGTACACTACTAGTAGCAATGTAAACTGGTATAAACCATTATTTTTAAACATATAAGAGTTCTTCAAACATTAAAAATAGGAGTAACATATGATCCAGCAATCCCACTTCTGGGTATATATCCAAAGGAATGCAAACAGAACTGATATCTGCACTCCCATTTTCATTGCAGTGTTATTCACAATAATCACAATATGGAAACAACCTAAGTGCCAATCGACAGGTGAATAGATAAAGAAGATGTGGTATATATGATGTAGAATATATAATGGAATATTACTCAGCCATGAGAAAGAATGACATCCTGCCATTTGTGAGAAATTGGATGGACCTTCAGTGAAATGTGCCAGAGAAAAACAAATACTTCATGATATCACTTATATGTGGATTAAAAAGAAAAAAAGAGTAGAAAAATGTTCGACAGGGGCTAGGGAATGGAGAAATAGAGAAAGATTTATAAAAGGTTACCAGGGGAATTATTTGCCAGTCCAGTGGTTAGGTTCAATGCTTTCACTGTCATAGACCTGAGTTCAATCCCTAGTTGAGGAAATAAGATCCCACAAGCCATATGGTGTGACCAAAAAGGAGGGGAGGGAAATGGTTACAAATTTCAACTATAAGAAAAATAAGGTCTGAAGATCTAATGTAAAAACCTGGCGACTGTAGTTGATAACTTTGTATTTTATAGTTGAAACTTATTAAGAGAGTAGAACTTAAAAGTTCTCATTCCCCCTAAAAGAAGAATAAATATGTGAGGTGATGGTGTATTAATTAACTAGATGGGTGGGGAAGAGGGTGATATCCTTTCATAATGCATACACATATCAAATCACAACGCACACTTTAAATATCTTACAATTTTATACTTCCATAAAGGTGAAATTTTAAAAAGAAAGGCAAAGCAGGATAAGGGGAAACAATCATGGAAAGTGCTACTGTGAAAGGATGGTCAGGAAGCTCTGAGTATGTGATATGTGAGCAGAGACCTGAATGAAGTAAGGGAGTCAGTCTTGCAAAAAATACAGGAAAGAGAATTCCTAGGAATTGCAAAAGATATGTCTCACGTGTTTGCCAAACAGCAAG
>NW_011485914.1:13104-13777 GCF_000754665.1 Bison bison bison | reverse complement strand
CATGGGATTTTCCAGGCAAGAGTACTGGAGTGGGGTGCCATTTGCCTTCTACTCGGAGGGAAATGTATGAGTCGTTCACCAAAAAGTTATTGGTGAATATGTAAGTACAGACCAGAGCGTGATATTGTTTTAGTATGTTCATGAAGAAGCTGCTGTAAAGAGGTGAGCTGTTTTACTTATTTAGTTTGAAATTAGTTTAAAAAGAGGAATACCTTATTTTCTACTTAAAAGTAGTAAAGCTTTTATTTTGGTATCATTAATAAATTTTCTTTAAATTTTTAACTTATATATGGATTAGGGAAACAAAAGTAATTTTTACTTTGTGATTGATGATTTCAAGTATGCCATCTTGGTTGTTGATGACAAGTCAACAAGGAAAGTTATGACCAACTGAGACAGCATATTAAAAAGCAGAGACATTACTTGGCTATGGTTTTTCCAGTAGTAATGTACGAATATGAGAATTGGACTATAAAGAAAGCTGAGCACCAAAGAATTGATGCTTTTGAACTGTGGTGTTGGAGAAGACTCTTGAGAGTCCCTTGGACTGCAAGGACATGCCACCAGTCCAGCCTAAAGGAGATCAGTCCTGGGTGTTCATTGGTAGGACTGATGTTGAAGCTGAAACTCCAATACTTTGGCCACCTGATGTGAAGAACTGACTCATTTGAAA
>NW_011485914.1:11182-12633 GCF_000754665.1 Bison bison bison | reverse complement strand
CATATAGTTGGCTACTTTGGGCTGTGAAGAAAGCTACTTCCCCTGAGGCAGACTTACGTTCTATGCAGTATGAAGTAAGACATCAATTTCTGGTCTCACAGAACAGCATATCTTTTAACCCACATTAACTGGGGTCCAATAAGCCTTGCCTCTTGACTGCTCTTTACAGAATTCTAGCATTATGGAAGTTAACTAACCTGTCTGCCCCCAAAGATGTTAAGCAGTCAGATCATTTTAAATTAATTCCCCCTTTTCCTTCCAACCAACAAAGGTTGCATATTGCTAATTCTTCATGCCTTCTTTTTATCAAGGATTATGATGCCTTCTTTGAAGCCAGAGAAAATAATGCAGTGTATGCCTTTTTAGGTTTGACAGCCCCACCTGGTTCAAAGGTATGATTCAGTTTTCCTTTTCTTTGTAGGCCACTTTATTGCTGTTTTTTGTTTTTTTTTTTTTTTTCAATCAGTAAAGTTTCCTTTAAGTACTCAGATTAAGCCAGAGGCAGTACAGCATAGCTAAAAGGAAATGCCCCTGCTCTGCATGCACTTAATCCCTAGTATGGTAAACAGATGTGCATAATCAAATACATTATGTATGTGGATAAGAGGTAGGCAGAGTGACTTTCCTGTCAAGCTGCCCAAGAAAGCAAATTTCTCACTGACCCATTCACAAATAAGTGGTTGGAAATTTTAAAGACTCCATTATCCCAGTTGTCATGTATGGGTCTACATAGACAGAAATCATCTTAGTTCATAGTAATCTTCTTGGCAGTATCTATTGTTTTTGTGTGAAAGCAAATGCCATAGTCATCTATTCAAATTTTAACTAAGAGCATCTGAGTCTCAAAACTGGTCACTAAATTACTGGCTGAATTTGGAAATTTCCCCCTGCCAATGACAAAATTTTTTGAATGGTAGAGTTCCCAGGGGAGACCATATAAAGAAAAAAGTCGATAATTAAATTGCCAATTTGAAGAAAAATCTCAAAGCAATGGACTTTAAATATGCCTTTGCTTTTTACCATATTTCTTCTCCACAAAGGCTAGTTTAATAAAAATGTGTGTCCCCTGCTGGCATTTTACATTTTGCTTTTAGAAGTTAATTTTATGTTAAACAGATTCTTCACACTCCAGCTCCTTCTCCAATTTTGAGTCTGTATTATTGTCTATGTTTTCACTAGAGACCATTTACAGGCATTTTTGAGCTACTATGAAATTCTGTTCCCTTGCCAAACTTTGTTTTACCATGGATAAAATGTAGTATCTTAGGCTTTATATAATTCAAATTGTAGGAAATCTTAGGTAAGGCATTTTTCTTTAAACAAGTTGTGTGCATGCTAAGTCTCTTCAGTCATGTCCAACTTTTTTGTGACCCTATAGACTGTAGGCCGGAGAAGGCATTGGCACCCCACTCCAGTACTTTTGCCTGGAAAATCCCACGGACGGTGGAGCC
>NW_011485914.1:8727-9355 GCF_000754665.1 Bison bison bison | reverse complement strand
AAAAATAAAGTCTGACACTGTTTCCACTGTTTCCCCATCTATTTCCCATGAAGTGATGGGCCCAGGTGCCATGATCTTCATTTTCTGAATGTTGAGCTTTAAGCCAGCTTTTTCACTCTCCACTTCACTTTGATCAAGAGGCTTTTTAGTTCCTCTTCTCTTTCTGCCATAAGGGTGGTGTCATCTGTATATCTGAGGTTATTGATATTTCTCCCGGCAATCTTGATTCCAGCTTGTGTTTCTTCCAGTCCAGCATTAATAGGACATATTAAATAAAATAAGATGCATTAGGAGGTGAGATTGGCTAGGAAGGTTGGGACCAGATTATGAATGCTGTGCTAAATACTTTCAACTTCATCTTCTAGGCATGTAAAAGCCATGGTGTGGAATGAGGGAAGGCAATGAGGTGATTATATCTGTATTTTAAAATGTGATTTGATCTTTGTGTTAAGAAAATAAATTTCGCAGCTCTGTGGATTGTGAAACATTGAATAAATGAGATATTAGAGTTGGGCTGACCCATTAGAGGGTACGTTAAGAGTCCAGAAGAGAAGACCTAAAGTGGGACAGCAGCTATGGAAAAGAAAAGTTGGATTTAAGAGGCACAGAAAAATCACTTGTGATAGAA
>NW_011485914.1:8119-8627 GCF_000754665.1 Bison bison bison | reverse complement strand
GGATTGAACTAGAGGGAGCTGATAGATTGGAATAACAAAAAGCTGTCCAGAATTGACAGTGGAGTTGAGGGTAGATTGGTAATAGGGAGACTTTAAATATTAGTATTTAATAGGTTTTTCTCAAGATTAAAAGTGATAAATTTTATATCAGAAGAGTTTTCCCCTTTAATTTAACAAGACAATAAGTCTTCCAGAAAGAACTGGCTGAAAAGAAAGTATAGAAAATAAGATATACAGCTAAGTAACCCACATTGGAAAAGCACAGTTGTAATAAAAGAAATGTGATAAAAGTAGATAGAGTACTCATCTGTGAAGTTAACACATATAAAAGAGTGACAATGTTCAATGCTGAGAAGGGTGCATTGAAACATATTCTCTCATATATTACTGATGATGGTGTAAATTGGTACTACTGTTTGAAAACCAAAATGGCAAATATATATTAGGGACCTAAAAAATGTTTACAATTCTTCATCCAGTAATTTTACTGGGTATTAAAGCCTATTGA
>NW_011485914.1:3780-7396 GCF_000754665.1 Bison bison bison | reverse complement strand
TATTTTTTTATTCTTTTGAATATTGGATGCATTTCAACATAATATATAAAGATATTTACTATTTACTTTTTTTGCTATTTACTATTTTATTAATACAAACTATAATTTCTTAGCACTAGCATTTCTTACATTTCAGTAGAGTTGATAGTTTTTATATGGAATAAAATAACTGATACATTTTTACTAAAACATAAAAATCCAGTGATGTGGAAAAGCCATGTTCACTAACATGTTGAAGGACCAAAACATGCTGGTTAAAGAAGTATTCTCACTGACTTTGAACCACCTGGCTCTAGGGAGAAGCCATGAAAATCTGCCTCTACTGTGAGATTTAAAACATTCCCATTTCTACTAAATCTATTCCATTTTACTACATCTCCAAGGG
The DNA here is from genome assembly GCF_000754665.1 of Bison bison bison. Classification (NCBI taxonomy): domain Eukaryota; kingdom Metazoa; phylum Chordata; class Mammalia; order Artiodactyla; family Bovidae; genus Bison; species Bison bison. The sequence continues at coordinate 7,011 of NW_011485914.1, read as the reverse complement.
AAACTGTATGTTAATAACATTTAGCTGTGGTGTTGGTCTTGTTACTTTCCACTTAATCCAGAAAGTGGAAAGAAGAAAGGTAGGAAAAAAATACGGATATCTGCAATGAACCAAGCACTGAGCTACACATTTCACATTCATCTCATTTTATCTTTATTCCACCCTTAAGAGCTAGGTATCCTCAATGCCATTTTACAGAGAAGGAAACTGATACTCAGATAATTTAAGTAATTTGACCAAGACTACATAATAATTGAGTAACAGATATGGAATTTGAGCCCAGGATTATATGACTCAAAACCAATGCATTTATAGAATGATGTTTATAGTGGGAGTAGAGGTAAAGAACACATCATATTCCTATTTCTAAAGCTCTCTGGTTGATTAAATAACTCGTGATTCTATAAATACTAGACACTTACTTTTACATAATAATAAAGCTTTTAGCACAATTTACATATTTTATGAATAAAATATATTTTAAAAAGTAAACAATTTTAATATATAGTATATTTTATATTTAAATATAAGTATAGTGTATTTAATATACTATAATTACAGGTTATATTTAAGAATATATAATATAGTATGTATATTTAAGTATATATAATATAATATACTTATGAGTAAATATAAGTATAGTATATATTTACATATAGTATATTAAATAGTATGTGTTCTTAAAGACAAATTACAAAGAATTTTTAATTGCCTTTTGTTTTGGATTTTTGTGCTAGTAATTTATTCCATTATAAAGGATAACTGAAAGCTACACAGTTTGTGACAAATTACAGTAAAGATTGATAAGTGTGACTTTAGGGAACTAGGCTGTCTCCAAAATACTAGTTACTCAGGTATTAGGTATTAGGTGATCGTAAGAAGAAGGACATTACATTAGTCACATAATCACATTTTTATACCTTTGCTTCCCCACCTATATATGCTAGGCCATTGAAGGGTTTTGGTATAAAATTCATTGTGCTGTGTGAGGAAATATTTAGAAGCTTGTTTAATAAAATGAAACAAAATACATAACGTGGGTCTAAGACATACTCATTTTGACAGCCAAACACTACCTTAGAAATTTCAAAAGAGCTTAGGACCGTGAGTCAATAGTGTATTACATCTGTTTTGTTAAGGATATATTAAGAATGAATTACACTGTCTTCTGGTTTCTTTCTATCATTTTTACTTCTTTTTTTTTGGTGGGGGGGCAGTAAAAATGTAGCACCTTTTATTTTTCCTTTCTTCTGGTGTTAGCATCAGAGGCTTATTTTGGAATATTCAATTGCTTTCACTCCTCCTGATAGTCTATTAGAGACAGGTGTTTAGGTGCTGATTTTCTAGTATATATGATTTCTATAATTCAAATCTGATGTTTCTTTCACCAAATTCACTCATGCCACCCATCTTTATTTCCATATATTTTTCCTTGAATTGTATTTTGTGTCGAGTACTATCTTAAGTGCCAGAGCACACCTATAGGTCAGAGTTCCTATGGTAGAAGTACTTACTGTCCATAGGAACTGCTATGAAATATAAAAACAGCATTTTAGCAAATAACACATTTTCTAAGTATCTTAAGCCTTAATTTAACAAAACTCAGCAGACTGGAAACTGTAGATGACAATGCTTTTGAACACTGAATTTTTGTGAAAAATCACTCAAAAAGGAAATTAGCTACTTTTAAATAAAATGGTAACTCTACTTGACACAAGTGTAAATCATTCGCTTTTATGGAATTATAGACAGTTCTCTATTACATCTGTTTCTAGGCAGAAGTTTCTATATTATAGTTTTTCTATTAAGAATTTTTAAGCCATCTTTTTCTGGGGGCTATTTTTCTGATTTTAAATATTCTTAGTGATTTGAGATAATATAGTTTACTAAAAATACACATGGATGTCTGTTTTATGATATTTAAATCTGTTCTTTTTTTTTTTTTTCCATTTCAGGAAGCAGAAGCTCAGGCAAAGCAGCAAGCATGAATCTTAAATATTCTCCCTTAAGCATCCTAAAAAAGGAGTCTCCATTGCTTTTTATAAAATATCAAAATTATCATGGCTTCAAAAGAAATAGGCTTAATGTTGAAATAATTGATTAGTTTGTACTTTCACATGCAAACAGTTAAAATGAATACATAATTAAAATGTTAATATTGTGATGAGGAAAGTAGGAAATGAACATGAAATTTTAAGTAGGTGTCATGGAATACTATTGTTGTCTGCTAAGGCATTTTATGTACTTCAGTGATTTTAAAAAGCAAGTACCTGTTCCCTTTTTCGGTATTATTATTGCAGTTTAATTATATCTGTATCTCTTCATTGAATAATTTTAAAAGGCGAGTGAGAATTTGTCTCTTGTTCCCAAATTGCCTCATTAATTTTAGTGAACAAAAGTCTGTACCTTTTTAATGTGAAATTATTGTGACTAAAAAGTAGTTGCAGTTAATGTTTATGATATGTCATGCATTGTAATTTCCTGTGGTATTTATAACATTCCCATTCCTTTGTAGTTAAAAGTTTAAAAGAGTTCTATGTACTGAATCACAGGTTTTCTAGGCTTCTAAATGTAGCCTTTCATTGCATATTTCAGTGACCAGAACAGATGACCTCCCACACACACAAAAAAAGATGTATTCAGTTGAAAAGTTTCTTGCTTAACCACAAAGTTTCTTGCTTTACTTTCATGCAATAATGTTGCTAAGCTGCTTGCCCTGGAGAAATATGCATATGTAGGTTATGGAAGTGGGATGGCAAATAAGTTTAAAATGGCATCCTTTTCCAAAGAACTCAGACTTTTAATTAACTTTTAAAATAGATTGGAAATGTTTCCCCTTTTAAAGCAACTTATGATCATGAATGCCACTATCTCTGACATTTTTGTTTCAGCTTATTGTATGAGTGCATTAATCTAAGCAGAGAATCTTTTCTATGCCTTTATTCCAGTGAATACCATAAGTATCAGACAAAAGGATCAATTTTTTAAATATTAATTTTGAAAATTTCTTAGAAGACAAGAAACATTATGGCCTACATCAGCCAAAAGACATGTATATTGTGCTTTAGTTCCACACTACTATTATACTTTGGTTCTACATTACTGAAAGCAGACACATTTTACTTTAAATTACTTTATCATATCATTTGATGTATGCAAGTCTGTGCTCTTTGCCAAAATCAACATATAATGAAGACATGGCTTTGTTAATTGAAATTTAAACTTGATGCA
>NW_011485914.1:3145-3680 GCF_000754665.1 Bison bison bison | reverse complement strand
TTTATGTGGGCATTTTTGCTTTTCTTTTAGTTTCAAATAATCAGTACTGTCAAAAACAGACATTCTTTAAAAATAGATGGCATTTTTGAGATATTTATATCTAGCAATACTGCTGCTACATATATATGTAAAGTAAAATGCTGAATTGAGTCTTTGCAAATTGAAATCTTTCTTTTTGTCAGCTGAGTACTATGTGTCCTATAGATATAAAAAAAGCAAGTGAAATTCTGAATATTAGGAAGTGCCTTCAAGACCATGCTGATTTTGGTCACTGCCCCCTGTACAATGTTATGAACCTTCTTCCATAGTTCCTCAGACACTCTGCCTACCAGATCTAATCCCTTGAATCTATTTGTCACCTCCACTGTATAATCATAAGGGATTTGATTTGGGACATACCTGAGTGGCCTAGTAATTTTTTTCTTACTTTCTTCAATTTAAGTTAGAATTTTGAAATAAGGAGCTCATAATCTGAACCACAGTCAGCTCCAGGTCTTGTTTTTGCCAACTGTATAGAGCTTCTCCATCTTTGGCT
>NW_011485914.1:0-1084 GCF_000754665.1 Bison bison bison | reverse complement strand
GAATTGGACTGTGAAGAAAGCTGAGTGCTGAAGAACTGATGGTTTTGAACTGTGGTGTTGGAGAAGACTCTTGAGAATCCCTTGGACTGCAAGGAGATCCAACCAGTCCATCCTAAAGGAGATCGGTCCTGAGTGTTCACTGGTAGGACTGATGTTGAAGCTGAAACTCCAGTATTTTGGCCACCTTACGTGAAGAGTGGATTCATTTGAAAAGACCCTGATGCTGGGAAGTTTGAGGGCAGGAGGAGAAGAGGACAACAGAGGATGAGATATTTGAATGGCATCGCTGACTCAATGGACATGACTTTGAGTAGACTCTGGGAATTGGTGTTGGACAGGGAGGCCTGGCGTGCTGCAGTTCATGGGGTCACAAAGTCAGACACAACTGAGCGACTAAACTAAACTGAACTGAATTAAATTTGCTCATTCCCATCCATTTTAGTTCTCTGATTCCTAAGATGTCGATGTTCACTCTAGCCATCTCTTGCTTGACCATGTCCAATATACCTTGATTCATGGACCTAACATTTCAGTTTCCTATGCAATAGGAAAAGCCATCAGACTTTACTTTCACCACCAGACACATCCTCAACTGAGCGTTGTTTCCCCCTTTGCCTGGCTTCTTCATTCTTTCTGGAGCTATTAGTAATTGCCCTCTTCTCTTCTCCAGTAGCATATTGGACACCTCCCAACCTGGTGGGCTCAACTGGTGTCATATCTTTTTGCCTTTTCATACTGTTCATGGGGTTCTCAGGTCAAGAATATTGGAGTAGTTTGCCCTTTCCTCCTCCAGTGGACCACTTTTTGTCTGAACTCTTCACTATGATCCATATGTCTTTGGGTGGCCCTGCATGCTTGGCTCATAGCTTCACTGAGTTATGAAATGGTTAAGTCAGTCAAAACAAACAGGTTTGTTCATGTAGATGGGGCTTGGGGGGAATTATGGATAATTCCATTTCTTTTCACTTTCACTCATAATAGAGGAAATATATGCAAATCACATATGGTTTTAGTACTCTTGCCTGGAAAATCCCATGGATGGAGAAGCTTGATAGGCTGCAGTCCATGGGGGCGCTAGAAGTCA
>NW_011485913.1:14148-16331 GCF_000754665.1 Bison bison bison | reverse complement strand
TTAAGGTTGTGTATATACAAACGCATCACTTGATGAAGTTCTCCACCAGCTTTGTGTGAGTTTCTGGATTCATGTCAATGTGCTGCATTAACCTAGAATTCACAGTTTCTGCTCTTCTCCCCTAATGTGTGGTGGATGTTTTTATACAGCAGTTTAAATACACGATTTTGCAAATAAAATGATTTTCAAATTAAAATACAAGATTCTTACAGGAAGTAAACTCTCCAGCTTCACTTCTACTCATACATCTGGAAAGTTTTTCACTGTTGATAACAAGTTGATGGACAGAATTGACCATTTACATCAAGTCAACTTGTCGCATGAGGAAGAATCACTTTTACCTGACAACTTGCTGTAAAAATAAAAATATTAATATATAACCGTTCCATACTTCCTGAGGGGATGCAGAAAGACCATCTTTCCGAGCTCATCTGTACATGGCCCACAAAGCTGTCTGTCTTGGCGTCAAATGGGCAGGCGACACCACCTGCATTTGCTGGTTGTCCCGTTCACCCCCTGCCTTTCCCCCGGAGCATCCCACTCGGCCAACAGGAACGGGCACCTCGGCCTGGGCTGACGTGATGAGAACAGTCTGAGAAGCAGCTCTGCCTGGTCCTGTGCAGGGTCACTGGCATGTAGCCACTCTGAATGTGGACTCGGGACACAGGCATAGCTGTGCGGGTGTGGCACCAGGCAGGCCTCGGGACCCCCAGCCACCTGGCTGCACCCAGACCCAAGGCCCCCTGCTCACCATGAGGCAGGCCTTTGGATTCTATCCTGTTTTCAAAATTGTTATAACTGCCAAGATGGTGTTTAAAGAAAACATCTTAAATATACTGATGAGATGAGAAAAACTCAAACACATGTCCTTGGACCACTGTCGTACAACAAGCCAATCTTCACACTGCATTAAGTTAAAAAGGAAAATGCAGATCTGAGTGGGAATTTGCCAACCCCAAAACCCCAGCTTTCACCAGGCGGCTTTTCACCAGAACGTGGGGGGCTCTGAGGGACACAGGAGGGTCCACAGGCCACAGGGGACACCGACTCGGCACCTCACCCACCTTGGGGCTCAGAGCTGAGGGGGGCACCCCACAACGCCCCCTCCCCCACAGAGTGCTGACACCACACCGTGGACAGAACGCCCTGGCTGACCGAGCTTTGTAATCAAGGGCCATCTCAAGACTGAAAATTCTTGAAGCAAAACTGAGGTCAGGTTTCTTACTATGGAACACTCAGACGTCCCTAGGAGAAGACACCTCCTCAGAGAAACGGAGTTTCTGGGGAGCTGAGTTCAGGATTACCCACCGGATCTCTTCGTTGATGGCGTCCAGCTGCTCCTGCATCATCATGGTCAGAGTCTTGGCATCGGCCTGCCTGCTGGGCGACAGCTGAGTGGCCAAGCTGAAGAGGGTGACCCTGTCGCCCTTGTCGTCAGACACGCCCTCGTCACTCTCAAACGCCTGGGCCACGTCGGCCAGCATGCTGGCTTGCTGCGTGCGCTCCCAGTCCTGCTCCTTCAGGGTCTGCACCTGGGCATGAGAGGACCACATCTCGTCAGCGACATTCAGGGCAGCTCAAGTCTATCAGGAACTGAACCCAATTTTACATGGAAGCCCTGACTCTGGATAAATGGGCCATGCTCATGAGACACTGCCATCTCTTAAGCAAACAGGACTCAAGAAACAGGCAGGGGGAGAATCCAGTTCCTAGATGGCCTGGTGACGCTCAGGTCTCAGCATGGACGGCAGGCAATCCTATGAGGTTATTCACAAGGGTGGGCTGATGGAGTCAGAGACAGAAACTGAAAATTACAAAAATACATCCATGCCTCCATCATCCAGGCTGGAGGAAAATAAGAAAAAAGAACCCTTCAGCTCGGCAGCCGCTGGGTCCCTATCAGCGGTCATCACTGGTACCAGTTCACCAGAGTGTGCCGTCCTCGAAGGCTCCCAGTCCTCTGTTTCCCAGGCTGGTCTGAACACCCACAGAGAGGCGCGAGCAGGGGCAGCCAGGAGACGGGAAGGCCGGCCCCTCCGCGGCTCTCCTCTCGGGACACAGGCCCTCGGGCTGTTCTGGGGGATGGCTCCTTGCACTGCAAGGGTGGCTCTGTCATCAGAGACACATGGGATAGTGCCTGCGGGCCCCGTGCCGCCTCCCGCTCTCACACCTCACACCCTTCT
>NW_011485913.1:10679-12645 GCF_000754665.1 Bison bison bison | reverse complement strand
CTGTGGCCCACTGTCTTCAGAGCACAGCGGCTCCTCCTGCCCCGCAGCTGCTTCCTCTTCTCGTCTCTCACTCTCACTGACACACACGGGACTGGTGACCAGGCCCCAGGCTTCTCCATCTGAAGCCCCCAATTGTGTCAGGCCTCGGTTCCTGGCACCAGGTCCCTCCTCATTACCCAAAAACCCCCAAGAGCAGGAGGCCGTGTCCACCTCCTCTTCCTCCACTGTCTACGCAGTCCTCCTCACACTCACCTCGTCCACCCCGGGAGCAGGGGTTCCCCACCTCTGACAGCCCCAGCCCCTCACCCTGGAGGAGCTCTGCCACCAAGTCTGGCCACGTCCCCTCCTGTTCTACAGGGCACGTGCTCTCCTGGAACTCCACCCACCATGGTTTCAGACACAGGACCAGTTTCTGGCTCTGCCTTTGTCTCAAATGACATCTCCTTTTCTCTAGAAGAAGGCTGGGTGGGGGCTCTGGATTGCGAGGATCCCCTAAGCACACAAACACAGAAATATGCGTATGGGCTCCAAATTGTCTCCTAAGTCAGGATTCAAGCAGTAGTCGATTTCCTACAGATGAATGAATGTCACCAGTAAGCACTTAATAACCTTTGCTAAAGTTTATCTCTCATTTGTGACCATTTTCCATGAAGAAGCCAAAGAAACATTTAAATACTTATTAAGAATTACCGCCCCTATAACAATGAGGAAGAAAAAATCAGGATGCTCATTAATCTGCTCTCCTCATTCACAAGCCAGGTGATTCCTCCCACCGAAGTCAAAAGACTACAGGTCATTAACCTCCTGCGACTCTTCAGAAACATCAGTGTCACAGTCTGTCAGGCCCCTCAAATGAATATGCCCAAATATCAACTGGTCGGCCCCCTACTTCCAAACCTCTGCCTGTGGTTTTGAGTGTTGTCAATCCTGTGACGACCACTCTGTGGTACCAAGTTTGACCCTAAGGAACGATGCTTGTCTCTTCCCTCTTGCTGGCCACGGAGCTACAGGCTCCCTGAGGTGCGACCATGAGCAACACCCAGTCATACTGTCCACACACCAGACAAGCCCTTGTCACACTCGACAGCGCTGAGGGGAGCTGCCCAGGGGAGCAGCCTACCTGTGGTGGAAGGGAGCCCCTCACAGTCTCGTCTGGTCCACTTCGGCTCTCAGGGTTTCCAGGTTTAGAATCAGCTGGTCCTACGAAACAGCAAATGACACAGCCTGCACTGCTTGCTTTCTGGATGTAAAGTGACTTGCACCAAAATGTGCAGAACAGGTTACATCATTAGGTATCAACTCCCAACATTGTAATTCTGAGAAAATGTTCTCTAAGAGTCCCTAGCAAATAGAAACACTCAGAACAATATTAACCCTTATAAATCATAATGAAAAGGAAGTTCCATCTCAGGTGTAGAAAGGATTCTCTGGAGGAAACATGGCAAGCCATTAACAATGATGAAGTCTGTAGAGAGAAGCTGGACTTCAGGCGGGGGGTTCGGGTCAGGGGGACACGACTCACTCTATTGCCCTCCCTCCTCTCACTGCTTTAAACTGTCTCCATGGAGCTCACCTGCATTCCTCACATTCATTCCTCTACAGCCCACTTCACTTGCTCATGGGGTAAAACAAGTCAAACGGGCCAAGTCTGTGAGTCACTCAACTCAACCTAGAAGCTCTGTGCTGTCGGCCACGGCAGTCACTCGCCTCGTGCAGCCCCTGAGCATGTGAGACAGGCTGGTGCAAAGCCCGATGTGGAAATCACACAGAGGATTTCAAGACTCACAGTGAAAGAAGGACGTCGAGTAGCCCGTTGGTTTTTAGGAAATTTTAGATTGTGTAGGTGGCTCGTATTATCTTTCTGACGCACAGCACAGTCCACGTGAATGGCTCACGCTTTGTCTGAGCTTTTTGGTGATCCCTGAAAGGACTACTCAGAATTCTGAACCACACACAACAGCCACAC
>NW_011485913.1:10027-10579 GCF_000754665.1 Bison bison bison | reverse complement strand
CTCTGGGCTGAACAAGGCCCAGCACAGATGCTCAGGCCCTGAGCACTAAGGCCTGGGCCTGCAGGTGCCAGGAGCTCACTCAGCAGGGGCCTGCTGGGAGGCAGGGCAGCCCCGCCTTGACTGTGAGCCGCCTGCACTGCAGGACCGCCCGGGCTCTGCTCAGTCTTGTCTCTGGGACGAGGGTGGTGCCTTCATGTGCAGGAGTCCCTAAACCCAGGAGACAGGGCCTTCCTCCGAGGACAGGACACCCCATACGTCTGCCGAGTGGCCAGGGCCGACCACCAGCTCAGCCTGCTCGGGGTCACACGCTGCTCTGCTCGACGGTTTTGCGAACACTGTGTTGCACAGGAGATGGAAGTCTGGAATCTCCCGGAGCCACACCTGTCTTCCCTCCCGTCTCCCCTCCCTCCTGACAGAACTGTTCCCTTCTCTGCTCCACTTCCACCCAAGGGCCTGGGGCTACAGCACACTTGGGAACTGAGTGGGGGGTACAACACAGTCCCGCTGTGGACTGCGGACCCTCGAGGGTCCTCTGAGGGCCACAGAGGCCTC
>NW_011485913.1:8905-9927 GCF_000754665.1 Bison bison bison | reverse complement strand
CCCTGCCTGTGAGCCAGTTTTCAGTCCCCACTCCCTCCCTCCTGAGGCAGCACAGTGGCCCCACCCAGCCCACACTGCCCACAAGCCCCACTCTGAGGCCCCACCTGTGCTGCTAAGTCACTGCTGTGACCCCTCCAGAGCTGCCTCCTGGAGACACCCCTCCCTCGCACCAGCTGCTGTGGCCCACTGTCTTCAGAGCACAGCAGCTCCTCTTGCCCCGTGGCTGCTTCCTCTTCTCGTCTCTCACTCTCACTGACACACACGGGACTGGTGACCAGGCCCCAGGCTTCTCCATCTGAAGCCCCCAATTGTGTCAGGCCTCGGTTCCTGGCACCAGGTCCCTCCTTGTTACCCAAAAACTCCCAAGAGGAGGAGGCCGTGTCCACCTCCTCTTCCTCCACTGTCTACGCAGTCCTCCTCACACTCACCTCGTCCACCCTGGGAGTAGGGTTTCCCCACCTCTGACAGCCCCAGCCCCTCTCCCTGGAGGAGCTCTGCCACCAAGTCCGGCCACGTTCCCTCCTGTTCTACAGGGCACGTGCTCTCCTTGAACTCCACCCGCCGTGGTTTCAGACACAGGACCAGTTTCTGCCTCTGCCTTTGTCTCAAATGATATCTCCTTTTCTCTAGAAGAAGGCTGGGTGGGGGCTCTAGACTGCGAGGATCGCCTAAGCACACAAGCACAGAAATATGCATATGGGCTCCAAACTGTCTCCTAAGTCAGAATTCAAGCAGTAGTCCATTTCCTACAGATGAATGAATGTCACCAGTAAGCACTTAATAACCTTTGCTAAAGTTTATCTCTCACTTGTGACCATTTTCCGTGAAGAAGCCAAAGAAACATTTAAATAATAAGAATTACCGCCCCTATAACAACGAGGAAAAAAAAATCAGGATGCTCAGTGATCTGCTCGCCTCATTCACAAGCCAGGTGATTCCTCCCACCGCAGTAAAAAGACTACAAGTCATTAACCTTCTGCAACTCTTCAGAAACATCAGTGTCACAGTCTGTCAGGCCCCTC
>NW_011485913.1:7690-8805 GCF_000754665.1 Bison bison bison | reverse complement strand
ACCTCAGGAAACAGGCTCTGGCCTCGAGCTGCTCAGGCCTGAGCCCAGGCTCCTCCCTGATGTGGCCCGCTCTCTCCCTTGTCCCCGCTGGTTGACATGACCCTTTTTCTTTCTCCAAGTGGCTACTTCTCTTCCTGCCTCCGGGTCTCTGGTTCAAGGTCACCCTCCTGGTGTCACCTCACTGGCCACCCTGTTTACACACGATCGTCCCATCGTCCTTGGACAACTCAGGCACTCTGGTCTCCTTTACCTGCTCATTACTGTTCAACAGGCTGTGCGGGTTTAAAAAGGGGTCCACAAATTCTTCCATCCTCCTCCCTTCAAGAGGCAGAAGGGGCAACTCCTGCTCAGCCCCTGAGCGAGGCAGGACTTTGCAGCTCACTCTCGCAAACAGAAGTGAAGGTGTGCGGCCTCGAGACCAGGGCGTGAAAGGCCCTGGGCTAAACCCCATGCTCTCACTCTCAGAGGGTATTCCGAGGAAAGCCAGGCCATGGGAAAGCCACACGGCAGGGACCTCAGCCTGTCCCCAGCAGCCAGGTGAATCTGAAAGCCTGCCATCCAGCCCTGGGGGGCCTTCCCGTGTCTGTGCCCTCAGGAGGCCCTGAACCAGGCCCGCCTGCTACAATGCACAGGCACTGGGGACTGTGAGCTGCTCCCTGGGAAGTCACTAAGCTTTGCAATGACTCGTTACGTAGCAGTGGATAAAGGACACACACGGTTTTTAATTCACTGCTGGAGTCCTACTTCTGACCACGTCTGGCCCAAACTAACTGCTCACTGAATGTGGAAGCTCAAAACACAGACATGTATGAACAAATACATGGCATGAATGAGGCGAAAAGATAAAGGCACAAACTCCCAATGAGAATTCTTCTCACTATAAGCTGATGGATATGTGTATCCATTTACTCGTAGGACGATTTCAAAACTGCTAATTAGTACCATGCTGGGCCTCACAGTAGGCCACAAATTATCAAAATTGGTTAAGGAAAAAAAGCATGCCTTCAAAGTAAACTCTTAGCCAGAAAAAGGAAAATGGGGAGACATAAAGCAATCTATCAGCGCTTTGTTCCAAACCCACCTCAGGACCACAGTGTGAGGGGGCAGGTGCCTCA
>NW_011485913.1:5025-7140 GCF_000754665.1 Bison bison bison | reverse complement strand
GGCGCAGCCTATCCTCGATGCTGCTGTGTCTCTCTCTCCTGCCTGTCGGCCAAGAACAGCGTCAGCTCCACTCACAACAACCCTGTCCTGACAGCACGCGGGCTGTGATCGCAGGGGCAGCAAGCGGGCCATGCTCTGTGCGAACGACGGGCCCTGGGTTCACCTGGGGCACGCCCACATACCTGCTCACACAGCCTGCGCGGCTTCGTGTGTGACACATGGCTCACGGAGGATGCTGGTGACCAGCTCATGACAAGGGACGTGCTCTCCGTGCCCCAGGCCCCACACCCACGGCCGCTGCGCTCCCTCCTCGGACTGCCTGTAGGGAGCCCGCGCGGGCAGCAGACAGCGGCAAACCCGAGGCACACGTTCTACCTTCCTAAGCTGGGAAGGAAGTTCGAACCGTTTAGCCTCCTGAGTGGTAGAGCTCCCGGAAGACAAAAGTTCAGACTACAAGGCCAACTGGGGATGGACAGCAGAGATGCCAGGGGAGAGGAGAAACCAAGCCTGGAGAGGAAGATCACAGGCAGAAGGGTGCCCCCTGGCGGCTGTTAGTGAGCCTGCTCTGGGAGGGTCTATGAGCACCTGACACCGGCGGCCTCCCGAGACCTGATGGCCCCTCAGGCGCTCACTGAGCTCCTGGCAAGGCTTCCGACAGCCGCGTCAGCACAGACCCAGCCCAACTCTCTATGTTCAGCCAGTGCCCACCGGCAGCGCAGGGCAACACCTTTCCCATCAGAAGGACAGGGTGGCTGGCTGGCTGGCAATGGGGTTGATGCCCCCAGCAGCGCCACATCCCAAGGACATGGCCTCTCACCCACGGGCTCCTGGGGACGGCGAGTGGGGAGTGGGGCCTCGGGTCTGCATGTGCCCTGCTGGGACTTCTTTAACAAGTGTATGGATAATGACTTAAAACTGTGTTCATTACAGAGCTGTTTTGGCCATCTCTTAAAAGAGAATGGGATTTTTTGAGGTCTCTATCCTGCTAGGCTTTGAGTGGCTGACTGAACTCTGAGCAGCAGTCACTCGGAGCTGAAGCGTCCTAGGCACACACACAACTCGGGACAAAACTGGAGGGAAATTAACGTAGGGATGACGCAGAAGTGGGGCCTGCCTGACACTCAGGGAGCGCTCCCATCTCAGACGGGCAGCACGACCCCCGCGTCTGCGCTCCTGTGTGGACTGAGCAGCACGGGCAGGGGCGCGGTGGGAGAGCAGGGGAACAGGCCCTCCCTGCGCCCGCCCCCCAGGGACCCAGAGCAGCACCTTGGAGAGCGAGGCCACCCTCTGCGCCTGCTCCGCCTCCACCTCGGGCAGCGTCTCTGCCCTCTGCAGTCTCTGCTGCAGCTTCTCTACCAGCTCCAGGCGCTCCTGCAACTGGCGGTTCTTATCCTCTGTCTACAAAGGGAGAGCACAGGATCAACACAGGCCGAGAGGTGTAGCCACTGTCGCCTTAAGTAAGCTGAGACAAAACCTAAATGCACGTGTCTAGTGGATTCATTCTGTTTCAGAAGCTCCATCAGGGTAAATTTTCTCTCAGTGTTCCTGGGCTTGGTCTCAGTGAGCAGAACACCTCCTGCCAGAGTATTTGCTTTTCCTAAGCATTCCCCAAGGACATTTTAAAAGAAGAAAAAAAAAGTTCTTATATATTAAAGAAGATCTGTAGAATCTTATTCATTCTTATTGACAAGTTAAGGGAAGAAGGGTTCACTATGGACCCTTCTTAAAACATCACCAGAATCATCATTTAGAGGGAACCCTACCGACCACAGTTGGCTATGGGCATGTAAGCCAAAATATGGCTTTCATCTCCTCTGAAATACAGACCTGATAAGAGCATGCCTGGTGAAATGCCAGTCAACTAGTATTTGTAAATGCACGATTATTCTTTTAACAGATCTTCTTACTCTGAAAAACTTTCAATGTAGAACATTTAGACAGATTCTTTTTTTTTTTTATTTTAGCTTTAACATATATTTTTCTAATTTTATTTTATTTTTAAACTTTACATAATTGTATTAGTTTTGCCAAATATCAAAATGAATCCACCACAGGTATACATGTGTTCCCCATCCCGAACCCTCCTCCCTCCTCCCTCCCCATACCATCCCCTCT
>NW_011485913.1:3101-4925 GCF_000754665.1 Bison bison bison | reverse complement strand
CTCATGTCCATTGAGTTGGTGATGCCGTCCAACCATCTCATCCTCTGTCATCCACTCTCTTCCTGACTTCAATCTTTCCCAGCATCAGGGTCTTTTCCAATATGAAAATTCTTATTAAAAAACTGGAAATAATTACCTCAAGCAATTTTTAAATGCAATAACAAAGTTGCCAAGTCTGTGTTTTATAAAATGAGCATCAATTTCAAGGTTTAAAAAGCTGTTTTAGGACCTACTGTATTAAAAAAATGGAGAGAAGACAAAAGAATGATCTATTTGAGATTGGCTCTGTATGAGAAATTGCTGAGACTAACTGACGGGATGGGCCATGGGTATTTATTATACTACTCCATCCACTTTTGTGCATGTTTGCAATTTTCGATCGTAATACATTTAAAAAGTTTATTTTCTGTTAAAGCAGAGTCTTCTCCAGCAACACAATTTGAAAGCATCGATTCTTCAGTGCTCAGCCTTCTTTATGGTCCAACTCTCACACCCATAACGTTACTACTAGAAAAACGATAGTTTTGAGTATATGGTTTGAGTATATGGTTTGTTGGCAAAGTGATGTCTCTACTTTTCAATATGCTGTCTATGTTTGTCATAGCTTTCCAAGGAGCAAGCATTTTTTAATCTCATGGCTGAAGTCACCATCTGCAGTGATTTTTGAGCCCAAGGAAACAACACCTGTCACAGCTTCCACAATAAGGCATCGGCATTCAAAGATTTTTAAAGCAAAACAAAAGTTGACTTTGAATTGGCTTAGTCTAGTCATAAACAGCATCCCGATCTCAACAGCCTCTGAGCAGCAGTTATGAAAGTAAGAAGTGCACCCCTGATCGGGAGATATTGAGCTCTCTGCCTAAGCGGGGAGGGCGCCTCACCGCGGGTCTCACGATGGGAGTCAGAACCACTGCCCCCTGGAAGCCCGCCTGTGAGGCTCTGCAGTCCAGGCCCAAGAACACAGGTATGGTGGGGACAGTACTGACACGTGAGGCTGGACCCGGGATCCCCACTCCATTTCCTGGATGGTCTGTATTGCCATGTGGCCAACCTTTCCAGGAAACCTCTCTCAGGACTCGGTGATGCGAACCTCCACCATCACCCTTTCCTGACGCGCCTTCTGTCGCAGCGCAACTGCGGTTCTCCTGTCTAGAGGCAGCCATCCTACACACACACACATTGTGTCTGGACCAGCAGTTTGGCATGTGGGACTCCAGCGCCACATCTGAGGCAAGCAGACTCCACACTTGGGTGCCATGCCTTCAGTTTCATGGGCCCCGGGCTGGCACCCCCAGGTTTGTCTGAGGGGCAGTCGTGAGGTCCACCTGTATCCCAAGCAGCTCCCCGGACTGGCTGGTCAGAGCAACAAGCAGCCTCTTTGAATGTGGGGAAGCCCTGGCTCCTGCCCACTGCCTATGGGCGACCACCTCTGGCCCTGCTCCCAAGGAGGTGGGTGCGCGGATCAGCAGATGGGGCCACACAGGCACACACTCGACAGCAGAGACGGGAGTGGTGGAGAAAGGCAGTGCTCGCCCCCACCCAAGCCACATCTCCTGCCCAGACGCCGCCTCCCCGTCAGCACAGGCACCCGCTGCAGCTCCTTGTTCTTTTCCTCCAGTTGGGCTGGCACAGCCTATCCTCGATGCTGCTGTGTCTCTCTCTCCTGCCTGTCGGCCAAGAACAGCGTCAGCTCCACTCACAACAACCCTGTCCTGACAGCACGCGGGCTGTGATCGCAGGGGCAGCAAGCGGGCCATGCTCTGTGCGAACGACGGGCCCTGGGTTCACCTGGGGCACGCCCACATACCTGCTCACACAGCCTGC
>NW_011485913.1:0-1409 GCF_000754665.1 Bison bison bison | reverse complement strand
CCGCTCGGGAACAGAAGCAAGTAAGGCTCACCAAACCACAGGAAGTACAAACCCTAATCAGACCGGAGCTCTAACCCTGCCTTTTGTTACAGTGACCCCAGTTCCCAACAGGCAGCCAGCTGCCGTGAAGTTCCCTGCTGCTCTCTACTCTTTCGGTAAAAACTCTAACAAACCAACAGATTCACGTTCAAGTAAAACAAAAGAGTCAGGAATGGAATTCCACAAAATGGTTAAACCAAGTCCCAAATAATTCAAACCTGTAAGTTGTAGTCACCCGCAATTTTTTAAAAATGTATTTCCTTCCAGTACAGCTGATTTACCATGATGTACATCCACACTTTTGAACACAGTATTTTAGGGTCATAAGAACTTTACACTGGGACTTGATTTCCAATGTGGGAGTCACATGAAAAGATCTTTACCTTCCTTCCTCAGTAATTCACTACTATAAAAGTCAGACACAGTTCATAAAAGCCATTACCTGTCGATGCCTAGAATCCTTATTTGCAATTTCATATTCAAGTTTATTATTGATGTCGTCCTAAGTTTCAAATCAAACATAAAGTTAACGTCCTCAGAATAAAAGTCCTAGACACGGCAGTTTTCTCAGACGTGAGTAAAAATGCGCCTATCCCAAAGGTCACGTTGGCCATGATTGGCATTCATCTGTCTTAACGTTCTGTCCAGCCACTTGGTTTACCAAGCTTCTTTTCTACATAATAAACCCAAACAGCAAACGAGAACTATACTAAACTACCCTGTTATTGCAAGAATTCCAGGAGGGAAGGTATCTGGCATGAAGTCAGGACTTCTGTCTGCTACACCATACAGGCGGGCTTGACCCAGAACAGGGAGGGACCTTCAACAGATCCAACAGGGAGCTCTGAGGCTCGTTTCCTCGAGTAAAAGTTGGAAAAGTCTCATGCAATTTCCTCAGAATTAAAGTAGAATATTAACGAGTGGAAACAGAAGTCAAACTGTACACAACTGGGAGCAGCCTTCTCAAGCCTAGTTCTTCAAAAGCAGAATTACACCACATGGATGAAACGCTCAAACCAGGACCAGAACTTGCTGCTGGTGCAACTCCTGTCCGCCACTTCAAAATCCACTTCAGGTCCCTCCCTGGGCACTAAGTAACCAATGTGGGCAAAGTCTTAACTTTAAAAGTGAAAGGTCTTGAAAACGCTTTTTCTAGAATTCTATACGTATTAAACTCTGCCACCTAATCTGTTGCCAAAGAGTAGTGTGAATAGCTTATGCAAACCTGTGCAAATATTTCTGTTTTGAGTTCTCACACAGAATTATTCACACCAAGCTACTAAACAAGTACACCTGCTGTACCACATGTTGGAGGGGTTCTCTCTGAGATGGTCTCACGGGGGAGGGGTGGGCCGGGTGGGTGCTGTCTG